>NC_134485.1:412059117-412359117 GCF_040206685.1 Ascaphus truei | reverse complement strand
TCTGCACCAATTCTAACACCCAGTGCTTTTCTTGGAGAAAAATAGCTGCTGGTACCCGGCAGCGGGGGAAAGCACGAGGACCTCTTACCTTCTCCTGCTCCTCATGCTACGTAGAGTTTTCGTTATGTCACGGTATCATGTGACGACTTGTTGTCATGGCTGCGCGGTGGCGTGTGATGTCACGTTGTCATGGCGACGTGTCGCCATGCGACGTCATGGCGATGCGGCGTAAAAAGCTGAAAATTCCAGAGATGAGGAGAAGGTAAGAAAGAAAAAAAAAAAGGTGACGGAAGGTGCTGGTACATCGTACTGGCCCGTAACGTCACAAAAGAAGTTCTGGTAATACCTAAAACAAAAATTACAGATGTATAAAGTTTAAAAAAAAATAATGCTCTTTTCCTTTGAAAAAGGTAGGACTCTAATGTTTGCAAATAAAAAAGTAGTGGTACTTAATACCCACTAGTACCATTACACTGCAACCTCTGTCACCCGGCAAATATAAAGGTATTAGATTATTCAGCAATGCTGCAGGAATATTGATGGAAAAGACTAGCAGGAGTAATAACTCTGAGCTGGGTCGGCTTTGGGTGGTATCACTACGCAGAAAAATGATGGCGTCATTATCCCTAGGGAAATATAGTGGTAATAAGTAGAGATGACCGAACCCGCCCAAAATCCGTTTCCCGTATTTTCTCACATTTTAAACCCAGTAAATCCGTTTCGAGGTGTAAAATCCGCAAACGGATTTGGTCGTTTGTTTTAATCCGCGAGAATTCATCAGAAAACGCCATTGGATACAACCCGTCGACGGGTTTGTTGAATCCAATATGCGGATTCTTAAGAATCCGCGCAAGGGATTGCTGAATCCGCGGTGTGGATCATACAAATGCCTGTTTTGCAGAATCCGCGGAGTGCGTTGGTAATAATAATTAAAAGTCCGCAAAACGCGAATCGCCCCTTTTTGAGATTTATCCGGTGAAATCCGCGGGACAAAAGGAACCGGCCAATCCGCTGCGGATACAAATTCGCCCCAAAAATGTGCTCGTCGCTCGTTGTAAGAAACCTTTTCAATAGCAGGGAATGAGCTTTAACCCGGGAGGGCAGCGTAGCTCTTAGTATACAAGTAAAGCCTTAGCTCTTCTCTTTCTCAGTATCACCGCCGCCTGGAAGCAGAAAAGCTTCGCATCGCTGAAGAAGAACGTTTAAGGAAAGAGATGAGTGCGAAGAAAGCCAAGCAGGAGGCAGAGAAAAAACACCAAGTAATGTGTCATTTCCTTCTGGGCACTCCCCCTGCATGTCAGAGACCCAAACAGAAAAGGGGGGTGGGGTACAGCACTTTACCTGGGGGTGTAAAGTAGAAATGAGACATTTTTGTGATTTCTTCAGAGCTCAGGGCAAAAAACCCCACTGGGTTTAAAAGTATATATATTGAAATACTCAAACTGCGCAAATTAGGAACGGTTTGCGAATGCGCAGGAAAAACTTTCACTTAAATGGGAAAGTTAGAACTTCCGCTTGCAGGCGAATGTTTGAAAATTCAGAAAGGGAAATTTCGCTTGTAGGCCAAAGTTTGCAAATTCGCTAAAAAAAGAAAAAAATGGAACCAACAATTGCCCCATATTCGCCATTATTCAAATGTCTTCTGAAATTTGGCAAAAGCCTGTGAATTCAATTTTGTCAGATTCACCCATCTCTAATGCAGAGGCCGTGTCCTGCTCAAACTTAAAGGGTTTTTGGGGTCTTTTCTATCAAAGACTTCCGGCTGCAAACCCAGAACAGAAAAATCTGTGCCATATTTACCAGCGGAAAAGTCCCAGCCATTTAACCGAATTCCTTTTCTTTGATAATAATGCTGCTATTGGGGGGTTTTTTTTCTCGCCAAAATTGCTGCAATTTTGCAGACGGGAAATATTCCGAACAGTGACATCAAACACCAGGGATAATTCCTAAAGGAAGGGAAACCTTGCTTGCGGTCCCGGTTACCCAGCAAAGGACACAGGACACTTTATGGTGATGGAAGAAACTTTACTTACTGCCCATTCAAGTCAATAAGCCTTAAGGTGGCAGAAGGCTGCTTAGTAGATATGGGCCACCATCTTTGTACACTGAAAAATTCAATGTCCGATATTAAACACAAGGCATGAGTCATATTAGTTTAACACCTGTTAAATGTGTCCGTGCCATTGGTACACCATGGGGCTTTCATGGATGGCACATTGCTTTGGTTGAACTTGTCTGGGGTATAGAGGGAATAATAATTAATATGGTTATTGCACTCTGTGTTCCTCTGTATTAGGTGCGCCTGGCTCAGTTAGCCCGCGAAGATGCTGAGAGAGAGGTACGGGAGAAAGAAGAAGGTCGGCGGAAGAAGGAGCTCTTGGACAAGATGGAGAAGGCCAGGAACGAGCCAGTGAATGACTCGGATATGGTGGACAAAATGTTTGGCTTCCTGGGGAACACCTCATCACTGCCCGGCCAGGAAGGGCAGGCACCGACGGGATTCGAGGTACTGAGCAGGGGTTACCAACTCCTATGCAAAATACAGCGGGTTCTCTTTATATTGCACACTTATTAAAGGCTGGAACTGTGTTCGTTCAGCAGTAGGATTGCAGCTCTTGGTTAAGCCGGTTTCAATGCATTACAAGGCTATTCAGCAGGGGTAAGGCTGAGGCCCCAGTGCGTGCGTGGTGCGTACGATGGGGTGCCTGGCGGGTCTCGTTCTCTGCATCAGCACGACCGGGTGGACTACTCGTGACGGGGGGGTGTGGCGAAGGCGCGGCCATGATGTCATGCGACTGGTTGGCCCTCATTGGCTGAACAGCGGCCATGACGTGGCCAATACTCGGCTGCCGTGCCAAAAGACAAAAATCTTGTCTTTTGGCCAAGGCAGTCGCGCATCGCGCTTTGTGCGCGCACACACGCCGACTGGGGCCTACCCCATAGAGGGCTGTGCCTTCTGTGCGGTGCGCACGCTGTCACGTACGCAGCCGTGGCTACTGGGGACCTAGTCTAAGATACAGGTGGCAGCAGGCGGTAATGATCCCACTGGCGCGTTGCCGAGGGACACGCAACGTGGTGGCCGGAGCAGACACCACTATGTTTGCATTATCCTAGCACGGAAATCGAGCGGGGCTAACACGTTATTGCACCAGCTGGCACATGCCCATGTGTGAACCGTAACAGATGTTAGTGGCTATGCAATGTGATAATGACGCCCCATTTGCATATGATTTGCATGTCATTATCACTAGCATGCGTTGGCGTTATGTTATTGTCCTTTGAAGATACACGGTTAGGCTTAACGTGACGTTATTGTGACATTTATGGACCATATTCACGAACTGGTGATAGGCGTTAGAACGTTTTAGCTCCCATTCATTTGAATGGGAGTTGGGACGTACGAAAATGTGTTGCACACTTTAGTAATTATTCGCCTAGGTGACATAACAGAGCTTTGTGGACCTGGGCTTAAGTGAGCCAAAGTTAGTGAGTTAGCCCTCAGCAAGCTGATTTTTAAGTGACTGCATAAGGGTAGAAATGTAGACGCCTAAATTGATGCATTTTTGCTTTCTCAATCATTTTGCCACATTTAGAGGCACTTATACCACTGTTATCTGCATGATATTGTAATTATTTGAATGATTTGAACAATTATTTTTAATGTAGTAACTACTGTAGGACACTGTGAGGGCAGTTTTGAGAATATCAGTTAAAGCAGAAACCTAGCATGCTCTTTTCTTTGTTATTTAGAAATATGAGCAGAAAAATGCTATTTTGAACCTTCTAGTTCTTGAGATACTTACAGTACACTTTTGCTTCCCAATGTTTTAGTAATGGGTGATAGAAACATGGCTGTCGACTCTAGCAAGCCAATAGAAAGCTGCCAGATCACTGGTACCATGATGACATCAGCACTTTCCATTGGTTAAACGCGGCGGCCATTTTTTAATACCAGTAAACTAAACTTGTAAGGATCTCAGGGAAATGAAATAAGGTCCCTAGCACCTCAAATAGTGCCGGTCAGCATATCAAAAAGATTACAGATAATCTGGTAACATTTATTTTTTAAAATGACACTGGGGGTTGGCTATTTGTGAAAGTCTCTCTGCCTTAAAACTGGTGCAGAAAGTAGAACTAAATTAAAATAAATCCTATTAAAGCGTTTTGTTTAAATTCTGGTACAGTTGTAATATACCCTTTCTATGAATGGGTTTCACAAAAGGACACCCTCTGTGTATAGGTGACCAAGAATCGTCGTCAGCTGAAGGATGGGCACAGTCATTTATGTCCCTTATTCAATCCTGCTGGTTCGTAAACAATATGGTATAAATAATATGGTATAAACAATTTGGTATCATTAATTGTATGATTAATTCAAAAGGAACACTCACATGAATCTAGTTGTAAACTGCCTCACGTGCTCAGACTTCCACAGATAGCGGCATTCAGACAGGAAATACAATCGCCGGCATCCAAAGGACTTTCATAAACATGAAAAATGTATTATACTGTAAAATTAACGTTTCGATCCCTATTTGGACGTTTGCAAACAATGGTGCAAAGAGGGTTTGAAACATTGATCTTATAAATTAGGGCTGCCAGGTGTCCGGATTGAACTAGACTGTCCTGTATTTGGACACCCTGTCCAGTAAAAAATGAGAGGTTATACTGGACATGTATGTGTCTGGTATTACCTCTCTGGACATAATGACCTGACCGATTGGGAGGCTGCGGGATTTGCCCAAGCAGGAAGAGAGCAGGGCTGTTGCTATGGGGCTGGGCAGCTTCTTCCCTCCTGATTGGCTGCTACTGGGTAATGCAGCAGGTGTCAGGACCCTGAGGGTGGGACCACGGAGAGAAGGAAACAGCATGGAGTGGAGAGAGGTGTGTGTCTTGTACCTTTCACCATTGTGTCCAGTATTTTTGGAGAAACCAACCCTACTTATAATACATTTTTCACCTTTGTACTGAGTCCTCTGGAGTGCCGGTTACAATGTGCCCTGTATAATTAATTGTATACCATAATGTACTGACACGTGTTCTGTGGCTCAGGATCTCGAGCGCACTCGGGGGGAGATGGAAGAGGAAGATTTGGATGAAGCCTTACCCTTTCCAGAGGAAGAAGAGGAAGACCTTTCGGAATACAAGTTTGCAAAGTTTGCAGCCACGTACTTCCAGGGAACCACCACTTATACCTACCTCCGAAGACCTCTGAAGCAGCCCCTGCTCTATCATGAAGACGAAGGGGACCAACTGGTGAGGGAGAACATGGCTTCTACCATATAATGTTTATGTTGCTCATGTATTAGTTGCTTGCCTTTATCCCGCGGGAGTCTCCCAGAGCATGACAGCCCCTGTTTGGCTTTTAAATAAGAGAGTAAGTAAGAATAAGTGGGGTGGGGGGGGGTTTACCATCATTGTAATGTGTCAATCTATTGTTGGCACCAATAGCAGAAGTAACCCGACACGCCCACCCGCATCATAATTAAATGTTCATGTTTATTTTAGTATATTCATACTGTATGTCAAGTGAACTGTTTCTTTTATTAAATCACTAACCTCCTTCCCTTAAGAAAGATCAAGTGTATCAAACGCAAAAGTATGTTTTTTCCCTTTGACACAGAAGCTATAGAATAGTGTATTACTGTCACGCTATCTGTATGGCATTAATAACGTGTATTATTATTATCGTTTATTTGTAAAAGCGCAAACACATTCCGCAGTGCGGTACAGCGGGGGTACAGAGAGATGTATATTACATAAACAGAATGATATAGCAAATAGGGACGAACAAGCGCAAACAGACACAGAAGGTAATGAGGGTCCTGCCCCTGAGAGCTGACACTCTAGTGAGGATAAGGGGCAATGTTGGAACAAAAGGTAAAGCGGCTGCTCACTGTGGGACGGGGCGTGTCTCAGGGTGGGGTATGGTCTCTCACTAACGAAACGAAAATTGTACGTATTCCAGGAACATGGGGGCGGTTAGGGGGGAGGGGGGTAGGTGGGAGTTACTATCGCTAAGAATAGGGGAGTATATGAAAAAGAAATAAAAAATGATCTGGGGACATTTCTTCTTTAACTTACATTGGGGACTATTTATTATAGTCTTCTGCTGTTAAACTGGTGAGAGAAAGCTGGACTGGATTTATCAACGGAAAGCATGTAACACACAGCTGTATAACCTGTCTGCTCCTTGCTCTAGAAGACGTCAGCTTCCACTATTTGAATAGGATTCAAATCTCCTTCTCGCAAGAGAAAGAGGAACGTGCAGCGTTTTGGATAGGGCGGTCTAAAGGCCCGCTTCAGAGTTTAATCGCACAAATAACGGGTGATACCGTTTCTCACTGCGCCATCTCTAGTTATGGAATTATGAGCCAATTTAGAGCTGGCTGCTATACAGTCTTTAGCATCTAGAGCAGGACTGGCCAACTGCAGTCCTCAAGGGCCAGCAACAGGTCAGGCTTTCAGGATATCCCTGCTTCAGCACAGGCAGCTGTTAGAATGACAGATCTAGACTGAGCCACCTGTGCTGACGCAGGGATATCCTGACCGCCTGACCTGTTGGTGGCCCTTGAGGACTGGAGTTGGCACTAGTCTGAAATATGATAATGAGTTCTTAGATGAGCGCAGGGGGCTGTACATTATTTTAACGCCTTTCGCAGTCGTACAGCAAATGCCTTTCAAAGCGTCACTTCTGGGGGAGTGAGCTGTCTGCAACTATTGAGCCATCAAAAGGGAGCTCTGCAGCCAGGGGCTGGATCATTTGGAGATGTGTATTTCCAATGTGTATTTTAGGCTCCAGGCACCCAGGCATTTAAAACATTGGAGTTTCCACCAGGCCACCCCCCCCCCACCCCCTCCCATCCCTCTTGTCGGTTACTTTGCGAGCCCCCCCACCCTCACACTTTTTCACACATCCTCGCTCTGACCCCTCTCTATTCGCCCCGCTCTCCGCAAGTATTTCTCTCCCCCCTCTGTCTCTTACTCTCCCCCGCTCTCTTCCTTACCGCCCCCTCTCACTTCCCCCCCTCACTCTCACCGCCCCCCTCTCACTTCCCCCCCTCACTTTCTCACCGCCCCCTCAGTTCCCCCCCTCACTCTTACCGCCCCCTCTCACTTCCCCCCCTCACTCTCACCGCCCCCTCTCACTTCCCCCCCTCACTCTCACCGCCCCCTCTCACTTCCCCCCCTCACTCTCACCGCCCCCTCTCACTTCCCCCCCTCACTCTCACCGCCCCCTCTCACTTCCCCCTCCCTCACACAATACACAAAATATAATACCCTCCCATAATAGACACAATACGCCCCCACAATACACACATTATAATACGCCCCCACAATATAATGCCACCCCCACAATAATACCCATCACACCATAGTACATCTCAGTGCAATATAATACCCCCCACAATAATACCCATCACACCATAGTACATCTCCCTGCAATATAATACCCCCCACAATAATACCCCCCAAAAACACAATATAATACCTCCCCAGAATACACACAAGATAATACCCCCCTACAATACACACAATACCCCCCACACTACAATATAATACTCCCCACACACACACAATAATCAGAAACAAAACTAACCTGTCTCCCTGCCTCTCTGTGCCTCTCTCTCTGCCTCTCTGTGCCTCTCTCTCTGCCTCTCTCTCTGCCTCTCTGTGCCTCTCTCTCTGCCTCTCTGTGCCTGTCTCTCTGCCTCTCTGTGCCTCTCTCCCTGCCTCTCTGTGCCTCTCTCCCTGACTCTCTGTGCCTCTCTCCCTGCCTCTCTCTCTGCCTCTCTCTCTCTGCCTCTCTGTGCCTGTCTCCCTGGCTCTCTGTGCCTCTCTCTCTGCCTCTTTGTGCCTCTCTCCCTGCCTCTCTGTGCCTCTCTCACTGCCTCTCTGTGCCTGTCTCTCGGCCTCTCTGTGCCTCTCTCCCTGCCTCTCTGTACCTCTCTCTCTGCCTCTCTGTGCCTCTCTCTCTGCCTCTCTGTGTCTCTCTCTCTGCCTCTCTGTGCCTCTCTCACTGCCTCTCTCTGTGCCTCTCTGTGCCTGTCTCCCTGCCTCTCTGTGCCTCTCTCTCTGCCTCTCTGTGCCTCTCTCTCTGCCTCTCTGTGCCTCTCTCCCTGCCTCTCTGTGCCCCTCTCTCTGCCTCTCTGTGTCTCTCTCTCTGCTTCTCCGCGCCTTTGTGGCTCTCTCTGCTTTTCCGCATGTCTTCTCCGGCTCCGGTCAGTAACGTAGATGCCCTAATATGAGCGTATCCATATATGGCATACCCATATTAGGGCATCCTACGTTACTGCCTGGAGCCGGCTCTGTGAGGAGACGCGCTGAGACGCAGTGAGAGCAGCGAGAGAAAGAGCGAAAAAGAGAGAAGAGGTAGGGAGACAGAGAGAGAGGCAGGTTATTGCTAAAAATCCCCAGTACTTCATACCGGCACACAGTACCGGCACTTATTGTTATACCGGTATGGCGTACCGGCCTCCTTTCACCTCTGCCCGGCTCCAAAACTGGCGCAGCACTAATTCCATAAAACACGACCAGATTTATCGACATAAGAGAATCCAATTTATTAAATAAGTGGAATGTCTTTTTTTTTTTTTTTTAAATAAATGCTGTTTTTTTGCAAAGCTTTTGCCCTCGTTTTGCAGACTCCTATTGCAATCTTATTTTGTGGGCAGCAGTAGACATTAACTTAATGGCTAAAAGTTTCCCACTCTATGTACACGTAACACCCCTAACATCCCCACCCTCAAACCTTAATGGGATCAGCTGTGTGCAGCTGGACCAGACCCCACCCTGAGGCATACTCGGTCCCGCAATGAGCAGCAACTTTACCTTTTGTTTCAACATTGTCCCTTATTCCGTCCAGATTGTAAACTCTCATGAGCAGGACCCCCATTAGCTCTCTGTATATGTTTGTGCATATTTGTCCTTACTTGTACTTGGATATGTTTGTCTTCACTTGTATGTAACTCTGTTTATGGAATTATCATATCTCTGTACCCCCTTTGTACTGTGCGGTGGACTATGTTGGCGCTTTACAAATAAACGATGATAATAATAATAATAATAATAATGAAAGTTCCATCTTGTTGTATTTCCTCAGGCGGCTTTGGCTGTCTGGATAACTATTCTTCGTTTCATGGGAGATCTCCCGGAACCAAAATACCACACAGCCATGAGTGACGGGAGCGAGAAGATCCCTGTAATGACAAAGATCTACGAGACGCTGGGGAAGAAGACGTATAAAAAGGAACTCCAAGCTCTGCAGGGAGAGGGAGAGGTGAGAAGCACATCACCAAGGTTCTAATCCTGTTACTTCCAGGCTCTGCAGGGAGAGAGAGGTGAGATGCACCTCACCAAGGTTCCAAGCCTGTTACATCCAGGCTCTGCAGAGAGAGGGAGAGGTAAGAAGCACATCGCCAAGGTTCTAAGCCTGTTACTTCCAGGCTCTGCAGGGAGAGGGAGAGATGAGACGCACATCACCAAGGTTCTAAGCCTGTTACATCCAGGCTCTGCAGGGAGAGAGAGGTGAGAAGCACATCACCAAGGTTCCAAGCCTGTTACATCCAGGCTCTGAAGGGAGAGGTGAGAAGCACATCACCAAGGTTCTAAGCCTGTTACATCCAGGCTCTGCAGAGAGAGGGAGAGGTGAGAAGCACATCACCAAGGTTCTAAGCCTGTTACATCCAGGCTCTGCAGGGAGAGAGAGGTGAGAAGCACATCACCAAGGTTCTAAGCCTGTTACATCCAGGCTCTGAAGGGAGAGGTGAGAAGCACATCACCAAGGTTCTAAGCCTGTTACATCCAGGCTCTGCAGGGAGAGAGAGGTGAGAAGCACATCACCAAGGTTCTAAGCCTGTTACATCCAGGCTCTGCAGAGAGAGGGAGAGGTGAGAAGCACATCACCAGGGTTCCAAGCCTGTTACTTCCAGGCTCTGCAGAGAGAGGGAGAGATGAGAAGCACATCACCAAGGTTCTAAGCCTGTTACTTCCAGGCTCTGCAGGGAGAGAGAGGTGAGAAGCACATCACCAAGGTTCTAAGCCTGTTACATCCAGGCTCTGCAGAGAGAGGGAGAGGTGAGAAGCACATCACCAAGGTTCTAAGCCTGTTACATCCAGGCTCTGCAGAGAGAGGGAGAGGTGAGAAGCACATCACCAAGGTTCTAAGCCTGTTACATCCAGGCTCTGCAGGGAGAGAGAGGTGAGAAGCACATCACCAAGGTTCCAAGCCTGTTACATCCAGGCTCTGAAGGGAGAGGTGAGAAGCACATCACCAAGGTTCTAAGCCTGTTACATCCAGGCTCTGCAGAGAGAGGGAGAGGTGAGAAGCACATCACCAAGGTTCCAAGCCTGTTACATCCAGGCTCTGCAGAGAGAGGGAGAGGTGAGAAGCACATCACCAAGGTTCTAAGCCTGTTACATCCAGGCTCTGCAGGGAGAGAGAGGTGAGAAGCACATCACCAAGGTTCTAAGCCTGTTACATCCAGGCTCTAAAGGGAGAGGTGAGAAGCACATCACCAAGGTTCTAAGCCTGTTACATCCAGGCTCTGCAGAGAGAGGGAGAGGTGAGAAGCACATCACCAAGGTTCCAAGCCTGTTACTTCCAGGCTCTGCAGAGAGAGGGAGAGATGAGAAGCACATCACCAAGGTTCTAAGCCTGTTACTTCCAGGCTCTGCAGGGAGAGAGAGGTGAGAAGCATATCACCAAGGTTCTAAGCCTGTTACATCCAGGCTCTGCAGAGAGAGGGAGAGGTGAGAAGCACATCACCAAGGTTCTAAGCCTGTTACATCCAGGCTCTGCAGAGAGAGGGAGAGGTGAGAAGCACATCACCAAGGTTCTAAGCCTGTTACATCCAGGCTCTGCAGGGAGAGAGAGGTGAGAAGCACATCACCAAGGTTCTAAGCCTGTTACATCCAGGCTCTGAAGGGAGAGGTGAGAAGCACATCACCAAGGTTCTAAGCCTGTTACTTCCAGGCTCTGCAGAGAGAGGGAGAGGTGAGAAGCACATCACCAAGGTTCTAAGCCTGTTACATCCAGGCTCTGCAGAGAGAGAGAGGTGAGAAGCACATCACCAAGGTTCTAAGCCTGTTACATCCAGGCTCTGCAGAGAGAGGGAGAGGGGAGAAGCACATCACCAAGGTTCTAAGCCTGTTACTTCCAGGCTCTGCAGAGAGAGGGACAGGTGAGAAGCACATCACCAAGGTTCCAAGCCTGTTACATCCAGGCTCTGCAGAGAGAGGGAGAGGTGAGAAGCACATCACCAAGGTTCCAAGCCTGTTACATCCAGGCTCTGCAGAGAGAGGGAGAGGTGAGAAGCACATCACCAAGGTTCTAAGCCTGTTACATCCAGGCTCTGCAGAGAGAGAGAGGTGAGAAGCACATCACCAAGGTTCTAAGCCTGTTACATCCAGGCTCTGCAGAGAGAGGGAGAGGTGAGAAGCACATCACCAAGGTTCTAAGCCTGTTACTTCCAGGCTCTGCAGAGAGAGGGAGAGGTGAGAAGCACATCACCAAGGTTCTAAGCCTGTTACATCCAGGCTCTGCAGAGAGAGGGAGAGGTGAGAAGCACATTACCAAGGTTCTAAGCCTGTTACTTCCAGGCTCTGCAGGGAGAGAGAGGTGAGAAGCAATCACCAAGGTTCCAAGCCTGTTACATCCAGGCTCTGCAGGGAGAGGGAGAGGTGAGAAGCACATTGCCAAGGTTCTAAGCCTGTTACATCCAGGCTCTGCAGGGAGAGGTGAGAAGCACATCACCAAGGTTCTAAGCCTGTTACATCCAGGCTCTGCAGGGAGAGAGAGGTGAGAAGCACATCACCAAGGTTTGAAGCCTGTTACATCCAGGCTCTGCAGAGAGAGGGAGAGATGAGAAGCACATCACCAAGGTTCTAAGCCTGTTACATCCAGGCTCTGCAGAGAGAGGGAGAGGTGAGAAGCACATCACCAAGGTTCTAAGCCTGTTACTTCCAGGCTCTGCAGGGAGAGAGAGGTGAGAAGCACATCACCAAGGTTTGAAGCCTGTTACTTCCAGGCTCTGCAGAGAGAGGGAGAGGTAAGAAGTACATCACCAAGGTTCTAAGCCTGTTACATCGAGGGTCTGCAGAGAGAGGTAGAGGTGAGAAGCACATCACCAAGGTTCTAAGCCTGTTACATCCAGGCTCTGCAGAGAGAGGGAGAGATGAGAAGCACATCACCAAGGTTCTAAGCCTGTTACTTCCAGGCTCTGCAGGGAGAGAGAGGTGAGAAGCACATCACCAAGGTTCTAAGCCTGTTACTTCTAGGCTCTGCAGGGAGAGAGAGGTGAGAAGCACACCACCAAGGTTCTAAGCCTGTTACATCCAGGCTCTGCAGAGAGAGGGAGAGGTGAGAAGGACATCACCAAGGTTCTAAGCCTGTTACATACAGGCTATGCAGGGAGAGAGAGGTGAGAAGCACATCACCAAGGTTCCAAGCCTGTTACATCCAGGCTCTGCAGGGAGAGAGTGGTGAGAAGCACATCACCAAGGTTCTAAGCCTGTTACTTCCAGGCTCTGCAGGGAGAGAGAGGTGAGAAGCACATCACCAAGGTTCTAAGCCTGTTACTTCTAGGCTCTGCAGGGAGAGAGAGGTGAGAAGCACATCACCAAGGTTCTAAGCCTGTTACATCCAGGCTCTGCAGAGAGAGGGAGAGGTGAGAAGCACATCACCAAGGTTCTAAGCCTGTTACTTCCAGGCTCTGCAGGGAGAGAGAGGTGAGAAGCACATCACCAAGGTTCTAAGCCTGTTACTTCTAGGCTCTGCAGGGAGAGAGAGGTGAGAAGCACATCACCAAGGTTCTAAGCCTGTTACATCCAGGCTCTGCAGAGAGAGGGAGAGGTGAGAAGCACATCACCAAGGTTCTAAGCCTGTTACATCCAGGCTCTGCAGAGAGAGGGAGAGGTGAGAAGCACATCACCAAGGTTCTAAGCCTGTTACATCCAGGCTCTGCAGAGAGATTGAGAGGTGAGAAGAACATCACCAAGGTTCTAAGCCTGTTACATCCAGGCTCTGCAGAGAGAGAGAGGTGAGAAGCACATCAATAAGGTTGCAATCCTGTTACATCCAGGCTCTGCAGAGAGAGGGAGAGGTGAGAAGCACATCACCAAGGTTCTAAGCCTGTTACATCCAGGCTCTGCAGAGAGAGGGAGAGGTGAGAAGCACATCACCAAGGTTCTAAGCCTGTTACATCCAGGCTCTGCAGAGAGAGAGAGGTGAGAAGCACATCAATAAGGCTGCAAGCCTGTTACATCCAGGCTCTGCAGAGAGAGAGAGGTGAGAAGCACATCACCAAGGTTCTAAGCCTGTTACTTCCAGGCTCTGCAGGGAGAGAGAGGTGAGAAGTACATCACCAAGGTTCCAAGCCTGTTACATCCAAGCTCTGAAGGGAGAGGTGAGAAGCACATCACCAAGGTTCCAAGCCTGTTACTTCCAGGTTCTGCAGGGAGAGAGAGGTGAGAAGCACATCACCAAGGTTCCAAGCCTGTTACATCCAGGCTCTGCAGGGAGAGGTGAGAAGCACATCACCAAGGTTCCAAGCCTGTTACTTCCAGGCTCTGCAGAGAGAGAGAGGTGAGAAGCACATCACCAAGGTTCCAAGCCTGTTACATCCAGGCTCTGCAGAGAGAGGGAGAGGTGAGAAGCACATCACCAAGGTTCTAAGCCTGTTACCTGGTATTAGAACAAAGGAGACTAGAGAATGGGTGAACTTGTGGTAAAGACGTACAGGGGAGGGGGAGGGGAAAGGGAGTGGAGGCCTAAGTACTAAAGTGTTGGATATACAATTTGGGGCATAAAAATTGACGCACGGAAATAACAAAATATATTGCTCTCGAGTGCGCCTATATACTAACCTTATTATTCTCAATGTGCGCCTCCGTTTTTGCGCACATAAATGGGATGTGCTAGGCGTACAGAGGCACACAGTATGTGTTCCAAAAAATTGAATTTGTGTACTAACAAAAAAAATGAAAATCGTAATGGATCCGTTGCACACAAATAAAGGTTTGTTACTCGAACATATGTGATATTTGAGCAGAAATCCGAACAACGCACAACGTTTCGGAGATCAATACCCCTTAATCAGGTTCGCCATAGTGATGAAGTGGTGAATATTATCGGCCGTGCTGTATAATGATGACGAATATCTCTGCAATTGATAATCACTTTCCCACCTGATTTAGGAGTATTGACCCCGAAATGTACAGCCACCAAAAAACAAGTCAAAAACCGTCCGTCCAAGTTGACCCCGGCATGAACCCTAAAAAATATGTTTATATTGTTAGTGCAGAATTAAGTTGCTATGTGTCAACCAGGAATGTATTTGATGCTGCACTGATGTTTAATTATATAGGCTGTATTATTTTTTTATTTTTTCAACTTATTTTTTATTGACAATTTTCAAATGGGATACAGAAAATAAAATAGGAACGTTGAGGATGTCATACAGCAAAACCACAGACCCACAGATCCATATATAACGCATACGCATATTGTTGGGGTCCTTTTTGACATCACACAATAACCAGACAATTAAATGATAATGGACACACCATAACAAGTGGGAATGAGGGGGGATGGGGAGAGGGTAACATCTTTTTTTAAAGGTCCAAGTTTATTTTCCCTGTATGCTACATGTCATACCTGTTATTCATAAGGAATACTCATTACTCTAGTTCATTTGACTAATGGTTCTGTACCAGAAGTCACAGGAGGGTCGTCATCTCCTATCTACTTACTGTATGAGCCAGTTCTCGGATATCTCTCAGAGGTTGTATTATTTGTATAGTATGGCTAATAACAATAATAGTACACCAATCCTTTGTATTTACTATTACTAGTTATGAATAAACAATGCGCAGAATTATATTTTCATTTAAATTGTATCAATCAGGTATTCAACAATGCGTCAAAATCCTTTTTATGCAAGAAATGATACTTTGTTGGTATGACGTCGCATAACGACCTTCGCACATACAACGCACATTGGGGGTTATGCACTAAGCAGTGATAGTTGTTTTTAAGTGAGATAAGTGCTTTTTGGCTCAATTTATGGCGCAACTTTTTTAGCAATGACTGTGTTTTGATGATGAAAAGCCTTTTAAGCGCGATACTGCAGTGTTATCACTGCTTTGTGAATCGCGCTGCACGCAATATTGAGAAATAAAGGCATTTATCTCACTTAAACACTTTTCACTGCTAAGTGCATAACTCCCATTGTATGAACGTTTGTACTACTTTAGAGCACTTAGGGGGTTATGCACTAAGCAGTGATAAGTGCTTTTAAGTGAGATAAAAAGTCATTATAGCGTGATACTGCCTTTTGTGAGATTCACAAAGCAGTGATAAGTGCTTTTAAGTAGCCATTATAGCACGATTCTGCAGTGTTATCACTGCTTTGTGAATCTCACAGCAGGCAGTATCACGCTATAAAGGCAGTTATCTCACTTAAAAGCACTTATCACTGCTTTGTGCATAGCACCCAGAAAACCCACTTATCACTGCTTAGTGCATAACCCCCAGTGTGTCTGTGTGCCAATGTATAAAACCTATGTGTTGTGTGGTGGTGGAGGTAGAGGAAGAGTTTGCATGTTGTCGGCGGTGCACATTATGTGAATAAATAATATTCTAATTCAAGTTTGTGCTCCATAAAGATGTCAAAATGGTCCAAGTTGTTCTTGGTGTGAGAGTAGACACAAACCGTTCTTAATGCATTCACCTGTGTGAACATGACGGGCCCCGTGCAAAGAATAAGAAAACACGATACTGAAAATCCGGGGGGCACAACTCCAGTTCTCAAGCCACCCCCAACAGGTCAGGTTTTCAGGATATCCCAGCTTCACAACAGGTGGCTGAATCAGTCCCTGCTTGAGCACAGGTGGCTCAATCAAAGGCTCAGTCGTGAAAATCTGACCTGTTGGGGAGGGGGTGGAGGGGGGGGAGGCGCTTGAGGACTGGAATTGAGCCCCCCCCCCCCGCTGTAAATGACATACTAACATATGCCACTAATAATCTTAGGTGAGAAATACATTTTGCGACACAGTGCACTCTTTCAATCTGTTCTCAAGAAACAATTATTTGTACTTACAGTAGCCCCTGTTGGCTCTATTTGAATGTAGAGAAGCTGGTTAATACTGTATGTATGACGCTGAGCAAGTCCCTCTGTCACCTTTCCCAAGCATTGCTTCAGGGCACAAATAGCAGGAGCCTGCAAACTGTAAATACCGCCCGACATTCACTGACTATGGGAGTCATGCACAAAGCAGTGATAAGTGGGTTTTCTGGGTGCTATGCACAAAGCAGTGATAAGTGGGTTTTCTGGGTGCTATGCACTAAGCAGTGATAAGTGGGTTTTCTGGGTGCTATGCACTAAGCAGTGATAAGTGGGTTTTCTGGGTGCTATGCACAAAGCAGTGATAAGTGGGTTTTCTGGGTGCTATGCACTAAGCAGTGATAAGTGGGTTTTCTGGGTGCTATGCACTAAGCAGTGATAAGTGGGTTTTCTGGGTGCTATGCACTAAGCAGTGATAAGTGGGTTTTCTGGGTGCTATGCACTAAGCAGTGATAAGTGGGTTTTCTGGGTGCTATGCACTAAGCAGTGATAAGTGGGTTTTCTGGGTGCTATGCACTAAGCAGTGATAAGTGGGTTTTCTGGGTGCTATGCACTAAGCAGTGATAAGTGGGTTTTCTGGGTGCTATGCACTAAGCAGTGATAAGTGGGTTTTCTGGGTGCTATGCACTAAGCAGTGATAAGTGGGTTTTCTGGGTGCTATGCACTAAGCAGTGATAAGTGGGTTTTCTGGGTGCTATGCACAAAGCAGTGATAAGTGGGTTTTCTGGGTGCTATGCACAAAGCAGTGATAAGTGGGTTTTCTGGGTGCTATGCACTAAGCAGTGATAAGTGGGTTTTCTGGGTGCTATGCACAAAGCAGTGATAAGTGGGTTTTCTGGGTGCTATGCACAAAGCAGTGATAAGTGGGTTTTCTGGGTGCTATGCACTAAGCAGTGATAAGTGGGTTTTCTGGGTGCTATGCACAAAGCAGTGATAAGTGGGTTTTCTGGGTGCTATGCACAAAGCAGTGATAAGTGGGTTTTCTGGGTGCTCTGCACAAAGCAGTGATAAGTGGGTTTTCTGGCTGCTATGCACTAAGCAGTGATAAGTGGGTTTTCTGGGTGCTATGCACAAAGCAGTGATAAGTGCTTTTAAGTGAGATAACTGCCTTTATAGCGTGAATCTCACAGAACGCAGTATCGCGCTATAAAGGCATTTATCTCACTTAAAAGACTTATCACTGCTTTGTGAATCTCACAGAAGGCAATACAGCCATACCCCGCATTAACATACGCAATGGGACCGGAGCATGTATGTAAAGCGAAAATGTACTTAAAGTGAAGCACTACCCTTTTCCCCACTTATCGATGCATGTACGGTACTGCAATCGTCATATACGTGCATAACTGATGTAAATAACGCATATGTAACAGGCTCTATAGTCTCCCCGCTTGCGCACAGCTTCGGTACAGGTAGGGAGCCAGTATTGCTGTTCAGGACATGCTGACAGGCGCATGCGTGAGCAGCCATTTTCCTATTGAGCGATATGTACTTACTCGCGAGTGTACTTAAAGTGAGTGTCCTTAAACCGGGGTATGCCTGTATCACGCTATAATGGCTTTTTATCTCACTTAAAAGCACTTATCACTGCTTAGTGCATAATCCCCTATGTATGCATCATTTTATTTACATGCAGTAGGGCCAACAATGTACACATCACTTTACTGACCGTGAAATATTTATACATGTGTTTATTGAGGGACACAAAGGTCCTGAGTTACTGTGGTCGTGGATATGTTTTCCAGCATGGACACTAGTATAGCATCTTTAACTTTTTCATCTATTTTAATCTGTACACAAAATTAAACGTAATTGACAACAACTGCGTTCATCAGCTCCTTATAAACAAGTATAAGTTTGTCCGCACCTCTCATAAAGTTAAGCTATGGATATACTATTTTGGTTCTTCTAGATGACTTTACAAATAGGGACAGTAAGTAGCACAGAACTAGCTTTGTGAGACTATACACAGTATATATAATTGTCAGTTCTAGTCTTGGTATTGGGCCTTCTGTACTAAATAATGGTTTCACTTGGAAGAGGGGGTTTAATACTTATTCTTGTGTAGCCAAACCCATCCCCTGCCTTTTTATCCAAACCCGCCCATCGTCTCTTTTTCAGAGTGCACATATCGACGCTCATAAGAAGAACAGTGTGCGGCATAAGCTGGTCTCTCTCACACTGAAGAAGAAGTCCAAGCTGACAGAAGAGGTACTGTATGGCGTTTCCAACATCGGAGATGAGAACTTTCATCTCCCGACTACCTAAATATTCCAAAGTTCCTTTATCCGATGTTACATCATTTATTTACAAGGCACTAACATGTTATTCTCAGCTCAGTGGTATACTGTATATAGTGAGATACTGTATAGTGAAGTGAAAATCAAAGAAGACACACCAGCACAATGAAACTGACGCAATAAAAAGTTAGGTCAGTGGTTTCCAACCTTTATTTTGGTTAAGGAACCCTACATAAAATTCTGAGGAACCCCCAACCCTCTCCAATAACAACTCTGTGATCAGCTGCATTGTAAATTCTACAGTATTTGATACAAATTTTAAAATGACCAGAACATTGCAGGGAACCCTTTAGGGATGCCCGGGGAACCCAAGAGTTCCAAGTATTGTGGGTGAAAAAATACTGAGTTAGACAATGTGTCCATAGGTCCTCATGTGCACATATCACCCTGAAGGAGAAGCTTAGTGGTAAGCTTGGGCACGCCACCCCTATGTCCCTATGCCTTGGGTCACCAAATTTAGACTGGAAGCATAGTCAGAACAAATATGATTATATTTTAAAATATATGATGCGCCATGTTTAAGATATGTCATTTTATTCTCCAAAAACTAAAACTGCAGGTGAGGAACAGTCAGAGGTGGTGACAGTCCCATGTAGGAAAATGTTAGAGGCTCTGTTAACCTTATCTGCAATGTTTTCTGGCTCTGTTAGTACCGAAATGGTTAAAAAATACTCCTTAGTATTCTTGCTTTCACTGGTGACCCTCGTGATGGGCAGATTGTGTCCGGAGATCTATGACCCGGGGGTCACTAAGCTCTGCTAACGTTACCTAAATGAATGCCGGGTTCATGGTGACTCCTAGCCACTAAAGAGAATAACCCAGTGTTACTCCACGAAATAACGTACGGTTACATTTCCGCAGCCGTTCTAACGGCCGTTCCGATGAACGCAGGGATTTAACCTGGGTTTTTTTTAGGTCATACCTAAAGGGGGGTGTTATCCCCATCTGGACCCTGCAATGTGGGTTTCTCTTTCCCTCTCCAGCAAAACCCAGATTTCAGCTCCTGGACGGGAGTAACGCCCCTTTAGGTGTAAGACAGGCATTGCTCCATGTTATTTGAAGCTAACACAAGACAGTGCTAATTTAACCTGACGTTATGCTAATGAGTTAAACAGGCTGTGTTTTTGCATATTATTCGGTTACTAATTTACGTAACCTGGCGTTACTTGCTTAGAGTATCTGGGCCTATTTTGAATAAAACATCTATGGAAGGTATGAAAGTGTTCGGAAGGAGCGCAGAAGATTTCCTCTTCTACTTCCAGTATAAGGGAGCGGGCTAAGGCTACACATGTGCAAATCTTTCCCAAATACAACATCTTTAGCGTTTCTGTTCTCAAATATCGACTCCTGGCGAAAGATTTTGCCAAACCGCAAAGGGCTAATAATGTCGCCAAGTGAGTAAGCGTTCAGCCCTATTTGTAGTCTCCGCATTAAGCAAATCTAGTGAATTTAAAGAATTTGGCAAGTGAAACTAGCAATTTTAGAGAATTTAGCAAATTAGCATATATTAAGCGAAATTGCAATGCACATTGACTTAATGCTTAGGGAATCGCTTGCGACGTCTGACAAGGTTTGTTTTTTTCGGGACTCAGAAGGGCCAAATTGTACCTGGTTCGGGACCTTGGGCTGAAGTTTTGTACCATTCTGGTCATGATCATATCATCTCTAAACCATTTCTAAAACAAATATAAATCCTTCTGATTTGGCGCTAACTTAAAGTGAGTCCCCGAGCAGTTGCCTAGTAAACGTAGTGGTCATCTAAACACCATATGTATGTCCACACTCGGGTTATTCAAAAATAGGAACATGCTAAGTGTTTCAGGAAATCTTCACCTGTTTCTTCTTCTCATCGTAATATCCCCAATGTTTTGAGCCATCACCATTTAACAGGCACCGTACAATTGTCCGGCTCACACTCCCTTGTCTTGCTTTATGTGGGCAGGTGACAAAAAGGCTCCACGATGGGGAGTCCACCCTGCAAGGTAACAGTATGCTGGAAGACCGTCCCACTTCAAACCTGGAGAAACTCCACTTCGTTATTGGGAACGGCATCCTGCGGCCGGCATTAAGGTTAGACCCTCCTTCATTCATAGTTGGTTCTTTCTCCCCCTCCCCCCCCCACAGGGGTTCGTGAGGACCATAGATTTTGATCCAATGCTAAAAATCCCCTTGTTTCTGCCTCCGCCTCGTTACTGGAAATAACTGGAACAAAAAATCTCTTCACTTCTCATGCATCTGTGAAGAAATGGGATCATTTACCAATTCAGATATACATGGGTTTTGTTCTATGTGGCTGTAGGTCTCATATAGGACCACAGGGTTGTTTAATATATTCAATGGTCTTGTAGGCCGCAGGGGCGAGCAAACTTTTTATGCCGAGCCCCCCTTTTCATCCATGAAATTTCTCGCCCCCCCCCCTGCCTGATGCCATCAAAATCACATGAAAAATTAAAAAAAACTTTATTAAACGGTATACAATGTAAATACAAATATGTCTAAATACTTACATATTTCAACAGGTCGCGCTTGCAAAATTAGGCTGCGTCCATGCTGCCGCTGAGAGCGGTGACATCACCAACCATCCCTGTTTGCGCACCTCTGTATTCAATCACAACTCACACAGGCACAGCACGCATACTCAATCACTGCATGCGCACACTGCGCGCGCCCACTCTGCAGACACTGCTGCAGACACTCTTGCGCACTCTGCAGACACCCTCACACTCCCACGCACTGCTGCAGACACACTGCTGCAGACACTCACACTCTCACACTGCTGCAGACACACACTCTCACACTGCTGCAGACACACACTCTCACACTGCTGCAGACACACACTCTCACACTGCTGCAGACTCTCTCACACTGCTGCAGACACTCACTCACACTGCTGCAGACACTCACACTCTCACAGGCAATGGAGAGGCGATGGGGAGGCATGGCGGAGGCGGGACCGTGACATCACAAAGCTGGTTCGCCCTCGTTGGCTGAACCGCTTCACGTGACGCGACAGTCGCTTGGAAAGCCGTCGCGCCTCATTGGGCGTCTCATAGGATTGAGGCATGTTGTTTGCAACACACGTGCACAAGCCGTCGCGACACCTGTAATCACGGCCTAAGGCGTACCCCAAATTCCGAAATGGAGTATCGTGGGGGACAAATAAAAGGCAAAAAGTGTTGCAGAGAGATGCAGAACGAGGGGCCGGGATTTCATTTGGTTATTGTCTGATTAGAATTCCCCGTATTGTACGGTCTCTTTTGTAAAGCATTGTGGGCACCATTATAAATAAAGATAGGCATACATTATAATCTGTGCACCATGTAACTCCTTCCCAACCCCTCCTACTGTATGTACACTTCCCAAGTCACAAGCTGGGGCAGACGGGGGAAAATTGGAGCAAAATGCTTTGATACATAGGGGCAGGATGAAAATGCTCCACTGGCCAACATTTCCCAGATGCATCAACACCATTGGCTGTTATACAACCATCGTGCTTGGATATGTACTGTATACGCAATGCTGAACTTGGAATGGCAACATGTTGTCCCTTTTTGTGCCCCTGCATGGAATTCCACACCACAAATCTCACATATTTTGTATATACATTGTGTTAATGCAAAAAATAAAGTTGTGTACACGATACTTCACGACAGATAAGCTTGACATGTACTTGATTCTGCAGGGATGAAATATACTGCCAAATCTCCAAACAGCTCACTCAGAATCCTTCCAAGAGCAGCCACGCCAGAGGCTGGATCCTGATGTCTCTCTGCGTGGGGTGCTTTGCTCCCTCTGAAAAGTTTGTAAAGGTGAGTTACAGTACGGCCATTGTTTTGCATGGTACATTTGCTTACGGTTTGGCCAAATAAGCAAATATGGAACATTATGAACATTAAGGCCCAGATTCTGAGGTCCATTATTGACTTAACGAGGCGTTAACTTCATTGCTACCATGTATCTTCAAAGCTCGCTAATGCAGTTTTAAGTGCTGTTTCCAGCCTGGGAAAGGATATTGCATTAACTATAATGATCATAGTGCTAATAATATCCAAAGAGGCGTTCCCCCAAGCAGCGCATATCCACAGAGCTCCGTTCCAGTGCACTCAGGGATTTAACCTGACATTAGTTAGGGCACGCCTAGAGGTGTCGTTACTCCCACCCAGACCATGAAATATGGGGAGAGGAGAGACGGAGTAAGTCATACAAATTACTTTAACTAGCATAGATCCCAGATATCTCTGGTGTGTTCCTTTTTGGGCACAGGTGTCTCTCCACGTATTGTTGAAAGGTGTGTGTGGGGGAGGTATATAAATAATTTGGGACTTGACAAAGTTAGCCACCTGTCCGTCTATCCGTCCGTCTCTGGGTCTGGATGGGAGTAACACCCCCTTTAGGTGAGAACGACTTAACGCCAGTTATGTTATTTGAAGCTAACGCAAGGCGGTTCTAACTTAACACGGCATTGATTCACTGCATACCCTTCCGTCAGTAAAGGCAATAAAATAAGGCCTATTGGGAAGGGACACAACGCCTGCAAGGGTGAGATTTCATCAATATTTAAATAAACTGGACAAAAAGATAGCATAGCACTAAGCAAAATTGAATGACAAATTTGTGAGGTCAATACTTGAAGCTGCAAAATGAATGAGTTATACTCAGACAGGGATTCTGGGTAATGCATGCCATTTTCCCAGGACACGTGGCATTTTAACCATCATATGAAGAATGAGATGAGATGAAGCAGGAGACTGGTGGAAGGCAGGCGGAGGCGATGAGGGATTTCTTATCTGTGATGCACCTTGTTCAATGCTGAGGTTTTGTACAATAACTTTCTTCTGTGTGGTCTACAGTATTTGAGAAACTTCATCAATGGAGGCCCTCCTGGGTATGCTCCATACTGCGAAGAAAGGCTCAGGAGGACTTTCACTAATGGTACCAGGACACAGCCTCCCAGCTGGTTAGAGTTGCAGGTAAATCATATGATTATTACGGAAGTCCACATGGATATAAAAAGACTTACTATTGTTATATCATGATATCAGTAGAAACTTTAACCCCTGACTGGTGAAAGTTTTACTTTGACATGGAAGCAGTTTTTTTTTTTCATAGCTAAATAAGCAATCAAGAAAGAAAAAGGGTCACACGGGGGTATATTCTCTAAACTCCGAGATTGCCGTTCTGTGTGATCTTACCCGGATCGGCGTTCGCACAGCACAGGGAGAAGGAGCGGCTCAGTGAGTAAAGACACTGACTGGCACTGAGTTTGAAGCAGGGGAACCTGGTGTCGGCTCCTTGTGACCTTGGGCAAGTCACTTTATCTCCCTGTGCCTCAGGCACCAAAAACATAGATTGTAAGCTCCCTGCCCACCCCTGAAAAATGGCTCTGTAAAGCGCTACGTAAAACTAGCAGCGCTATACAAGAACATGCTATTATTATTATTGACAGTATACCCCAGTGACTCCAAACAGCTTGGCATGAGTAAGGAGACTATTCTATGACACTATGGGGTATATGATGCCTTTTGGATGCTGTTAGAAATGTTTTTACATGAGATAACTAAAACGAATGATAAACATTTTGAGATCAATTACACCCATTATGATTACATTTTTATTAGAGTTGCGGAAGAAAAGATCACTGCAGTGGATGCCCACAGACCCTTCTAGTAGGGATTACTGAGTAATAACTCGATTAACCTAAATTAAAACAACATTGTAAAAGATCCAGTGAAACCTATAATGTGACCAAAACAAAAACAGAACACTAAACTTGGTACTGGAGGCAGTTAATCTGTATACAGTATGTATGAAAGGGGGGAAACGTTGGTACTCGAGTCATGTTGGATGCAGAAAGTGAAGTTATTCTAAATTCTGTTAAAGAATAGGTAAATATCCCAGTAGGTAAAGAATATATATATATATTTTTTTTTTTAAACTGCATATCTGCCTGGCAGACTTGGACTAAACAGTAGGTAGCAATGAAGCCCAGCAATAACACCCTGTTACTGTATACATAGTAACACTATTGTAGCACTAATGTATACACAGCCTATCTCCAGACGGTTCAGTATAGTGATTGTAGCAGAAGGATAGATTGTAGTTACTGTGCATCTGATAGTATATTGCCAGGTGATTGTTGGTTACTAACTAAAGCTCTAGTCTGTGTAGGCAAAGAAGGGTCCCTAGTCAAACACCTATCTGTCCCTTAAATAATAGCTGTGCTGCTGCATAACGTAATTTAGCTAAAATACCCTCTGAGGGAGAATAGGCTCTCCGTTGGTGAGGGGGGGGGGGGGCGCTTACATTTTATTACAATTATTTAATTTGTATTTCAAAAGGGCCTTATTGGCTAGAGGCGTAGGATCGAGCACCCTATATACATGTTTAAGGGTTGATGCTTAAAGAAGTGCCACCAACAGACTGCTGTTTTAATACAAATATTATATTTCAAAGTTTAAAACAGAAACACGGCACTTTATATTTGAAAGAGTTCTTTGCTTTTCCTTAGTCTTTCTCAAAAAAAATTTGACCCGGAATGCCCCATAAAACCCTGCCCAAAATAAAGGGGCACTGATGTAGAAGCAGTTCTAATATGATGCTAACCTCTGTATCTTTTGTTATAACCATACTGATTCTCCTATTGGATTGGGCGAGGACCACACAAGTGGTTGGGCAGTTAGCTAGTCAATCCTCCTTCTCTGACCCCTTATACTCTCCAGCCACATTAACTGACCTGTGCAGAGAGCTATTGTGAAGGAGGAGCCAGAAGAGCCGCAGAGAGACTGGGCAACAGCACACGGTGTTGTGTTGCTGTAGTGAATTTTGCAGCAACTTTTCCAGGATTGGTGGCTATTAGCAGTCAGAGCCTCTTCGTTGCATCAAAACATTCAATGCGTCACTGGCTGCTTGAGTCTGGGATACTCGGGGTAGCAGTGGAAGGTTTCTGCTGCAAAGGAAACATATACAGGCTTGGCGGACAGTTGGCTTTTGGCAATTCAAGTAATTTTGTCAAGTCCACAACTTGTGATGAGTGAAAAAAAGCGAGTCAGTTACCAGAACAGTATGCGCTTTCAATATTTTCTGTTTTCTTTAATTAGGCTACAAAGTCCAAGAAGCCGATCATGCTGCCGGTCACGTTTATGGATGGAACAACAAAAACGCTTCTCACGGATTCCGCCACCACGTCAAAGGAGCTCTGCAACTCTTTGGCTGATAAGATTAGCCTTAAGGATAGATTTGGGTTCTCCCTGTACATAGCACTGTTTGATAAGGTATGATATGGTCTCTGTATTACATGTAATGCCAGCCTTACTGTTCTCTCTGGTGTTGCATAATTACATGTAGCATAGGTTGAAACCAAGTAGACGTTTGTCCATAGGGGCATATTTAACAAGGGGAAAGTGGGGAAATTCTGGGGCATGAAAAATTGCTCCATATGCATCAAAGAAAAAATCCTATTGAGCTCAATAGGATTTATTTCTTAGATAGAGGCAGAGGAATGCTTTTGCCCCAGAATTGCACTGGTTTTGCTACATATGCCCTATATAGAGTTGAACCTTTTATTTAATTCTAACTGGGTGAGTTACTCATCCTATATTTCTAGATGTATTGATACAAACTTAAAAAACCAGTGAAACATTTGCCAATAAAAAAATCCTTCCTGACTCCAGTGGCAATCAGATTTGTCCCGGGATCAATGCTATTCCCATACTATTACTAATTTGCTATACCCCTCAATACTGTATACAGTATCTTCTCCTTTCCTTTCTAAAAATATGTCTAACCTTTTCTTAAAGGTGTCTACTGTATCTGCCATCACAGTCTCTACCTGTATTAATTGTGTGATATATTAACTAAATGTAGTTGTAACTTGGCTTCCACGTGGCAAATAAATCAGTTTAAAATATATAGAATTATATATAGAATTATACGTTCACTCAAAAATTAAAGATACTTGCGGGTGCTGAAACTCAACAGTGAAATCTCAAAGAAATGAAACAAAAAGAGTAGAACTCTAAAATAATGGCCCAGTGGTTAATATTTATTCATCCAACGTTTTGGTCCACCACAGCAGGCCTTTCATAAGATAAAGACCTGCAGAGAACACAGGTCCTGGGAAAGGTCTTCTGTGTTGGACCGAAACGTTGGATGAATAAATATTAACCACTTGACCACTATTTTGGAGCGTTACTCTTTTCGCTTAATTTCTAAAACAATCAGCGTGCCCGGGCTAAGTGAAGTGGGAGCCCTGACTTTCCTATGCAGACAATTCTCGGACCACAGTTTTCTGAGGAAGCCGGACAACTGCAAACCATGGTCAAAGGGAAACTAAATCTGTATATGACAACATACTGCATCACCATTGTCACTGAATGTGCTGGATACGCTGTGATTGTCTGAGTTATGCTGGGATATGTTGGGTCATCACTAGGGATGATGTCACTGTCCTATGTTTCTGACGTCTAAGGGGATCCTAATTATCCTCCTGCTGGTGGAACAATCATTTCATGAAGTTTAACCGCCTGAATTCCAGTGCATATTTTATTGGAAACACATATTTACAGATACACACATTCACATACGCTATTAAATGACTCTTTCAAGGTCCGAGGGCTAGTTCTCCAGTGCTCTGTTACATGGGGGCTTATAATGTCACGTAACTTAAAATAGGAATGGATGTTATTTTCATTTTATTTTGGACTGTACCTTTGACATGCAGCTGTGCAATATATAAAGTTTATGTAGAAAAACGGAATCGATTTTTCAGCTACTTGTACCACAACATTAATGCAATTGTGTAAACAAAAAAACATACTGGACACCTAACAAGCTCCTATTAAACCCCCAAAAAAACACCCACATTGGTACAAAAAGTGTTGGCAAACATGTTGCACATGACTTCACTTTTAAGACTGTGTAATAATAATGCACACCATGGTTAGGGTGACCAGACGCCCTGGTTTAACTGTGACAGTCCTAGTTTTTAGGCCTTTGTCCTGACTTTTTTGGCCACAGTCCTGGTTTTTATCAGCATCGATTGCGCATGCGCGAAACTTGTCCTGGTTTTTCCCGGGACAAATAGGGTCACCCCAACCATGGTATTGTAGGACAATATTCGAGGATAGTACCGGGTTAGCCTGTAGAGAAGATGAAAAGAAAACAAATGTACGTTAAAAGTTATACATTTAATGGCTAACTGATATTTATAAAGAGTGCCTGTTATTATGGGGATTTGACCTTACCTACTGTAAAAGATGTGTGCAGAGGTACATTTAATGGAGACCGATTAGGGTGAAATTATATCTTGGCTTTATTGCGCCTGTTCCTTTAACAAGGAAAAACATACAAAAACAAACAAAATAAAGGCATAATAAAGCCCTACTCCACTTTGGAGAATAACTAAACCTTTACTCCAAACCCTTTCTAATTGGGTGGGTAGCTAAGCTGGTTACCACCCTAAACACACACACACACACACACACACACACACACACATATACAGTGGGCTAAGGAAATCTCTGCAGTCCTCTTTCTCCTTATGTCAGCCCAAATGTGAGCTAAGGAATCTCTCTCCTGTTTTTCACATCAGGCTTTTTCTAAGAGTCTTAATCAGCCAGGTGGAGTCTGGTTGATTGCTTGTGTGCAATTAACCCGCACACTGCTGGATTTAGAGGCAGAACCTCTCAAACAACGATAAGTCCCTGTTACACTCTACCTGTGACACATTTGTTGAGATTTGTGCAAGGACAAAGTACAAGGTGTAATTTATCTAGTGTACAGTATATATTCCCAGGCAGTGGTCAAAATGGCTTTAAATTAGTAGTGTGCCTGATTTACATTTATTAGACAGAGTGGCATAGATCATCGAACTATATTTCAGAAAGATTTAAGCAATATTTATCTTGTAAAAAAAACAAAAAGAGAGACTTCCTAAAAAAATAATCCCTTTCTCTTTAAAAAAAGACCAAGGAATTTCACAGTTGTAAATAAAAACAATTGCTATTCTCTGTGGGGAAATAAAAGCATAAATGTGGTACTCAGCCCCCCTCTACTACCAACTGCTTTGACCACTGGTCCCAGGTCTCGTGTTTTATCTTTATTTTGGTTTTTGCAAACCAGTGGCCTCTAAGCTGAGGAGGAGGAGGATGAGAGCGACACAGCGTTAATAACACTGTTTTTTTAATTCGACGTGTCGGCGCCTCGAGACTTTGAACAAGTCACTTTCACTATACTATATTGATATTCATTATCTATAATATTGATATAAAATATATAAGTAATGTAATATAAAATATGATATAACACGCAGTGTTTTGAAGAGATGTTATACGAGGCATAATAAAAATAGGGATGATAATAGGTATCCGTGATACAAATATTATAGATAATGCACATTGGGCGTAAGGAATTCCTGACCCGAAGAGCTTACAATCGGAGTGGTATGTTGGTTTACATGGAGAGACAGAAGGAGTAGATGGAAGTGCGTCATTTTATTGGCGTTGTAGCCTTATCAACGTATGCCTGGGGAGCCAGCATACAGAATACAAATATCCTGTTAAATTCCAAATATCAAGTTCATATTATTTGATTGGAAATCGATCCTAATAAATTGATTTTGATATCACACTGTAAATAGTATGTAACGGTGTACCCGTCCCACCCCCCCTCATCCCCACCACTCGCAGATAGGGACCATTACAGGTTGTGTGTGGTGCATACCTGCTGGTAACAAGAGGGCTGAGTCGTCCGCGATGACTTTGGGACACAGGAACAGGATTCTGGGGTCCATACCCCACAATACTTAGCAGTGCAGCGCCTCCATCTGCCGTAGGCTCCAGGGATGTATGGAGATGATCTCTCATGGTAGAACTTGTACCTCTCCCCCCAGTTAGATCACACACCAGGCCGGAGGTATATTGCAAACAGGAACGGTTTATTACTACAGTCTTTGCAGTAACACACAGCTACTCAGCAGTCTTCTGCCGGATACAGTCTCTTTACTCTCAGCTATCACTGGAGATGGTCCCTGGACCGTCACTACAGGCCAAGGGCACCCGCAGCTCTCCTAACTCTTCCCCACCTCCCTAGCGGAGGCAGAGGTATAATCACACTCACTCCTCCCCGCAGGGAAGAGCACATGGGTAGGCCCCAATATCAGACCTGTCTTCCTCAGAGGGAAGGAACAACCCCCACCTTTTAGGGCGGTGTCTGCCTTTAAGTACAGCCAGAAGGCGGGCATCCCATTATCAAAGCTACAACAGGATGTACCACCCCCTGCTGTCACTCAAATGCAGCACCAAAGGTGAAGGGGAAAACCCCATACCAACTACTGGCAAGCCTGTGAATACCAGGGTCTACTGCCAGCCCATTGGGCAGGACAGTGGCCAGGGGGTACCCCGCTACAAGTAAATAAGCATAAATTAGTATTTACATGCATTTCAACACCTCTAAAATAATAATAAGGGTTTTGCTGTTATATTTGTATTTTATAAACATATTGGAGGTCATTCACTAAATTGTGTTAGCTATTAGCTACCATGAATGTCGGTTAATGATCATTAATGGCTTTCACCATTTAGTAAATAGCCTCAAAGTACTGTATTCTATCATTATTAGTGCCTCACATACATGTATATAGCGGTTGTAATATGTATTGTTGGTGTAACGTGTTCTTGTCTGGGTGCGTTCCGCTGTTCCAGGTGTCCTCCTTGGGAAGTGGGAATGACTATGTGATGGACGCTGTCTCTCAGTGTGAGCAGTATGCCAAGGAGCAGGGTGCACAGGAGAGAAATGCTCCCTGGAGGCTCTTCTTTAGGAAGGAGATCTTCACCCCATGGCACAATCCAACAGAGGACAATGTCGCAACCAACCTCATCTACCAACAGACTGTGAGGGGGGTGAAGTTCGGGGAGTATAGGTGTGACAAGGTGAGTGTTAATACACTGTTACCCTAATCCACTCTGCATAGTCACATAATACTCCATGGGCTTTATTCTATAGATAGGCCAAAGTGGCCGTTCTGCGTATATAGAAGTGTCCTTATGATGCTTTAGACCAGGGGGGCTCAACTCCAATCCTCAAGCCCCCCCAACAGGTCAGATTTTCAGGATATCCCTGCTTCATCACAGGTGGATCAATAAGCCCCTGCTTCAGAACAATCAGAGGCTCAGTCTTCGAAATCGTCTTTTAAGATAGATAAATATTGGGCAATGTCCCTAAAAATATGGTGGTTATAGTCCACGACCTCTTTTCCATGGGGGCAGTGCATTGCGCTCACTGCCAGTCCCCCCCTTTTCATCTGGAGTAGTTATGTTTATGTTCGTTGCGGTGTTCTAAATTAAAATAAATAACTGTTTCGTTTTATAATAGTCCATAGGTGTGCTCCAAAGGGAACTCTGATATGGATCATTAAAGGGGAAGGCGATCGTTGAATTTCTGAAATACATTTGGTACATAATTATCGTTTTAGGTGCAGCCTAGATGAGTGGTTCTACCCACGTTTGAATATACCAGTGTTTCCCTGAAACTGAAATTATGAGACGCATTTCCATCCTGTGCCTCTTCACGTCAAAATACCCCTATATTGCTCCGCATGCATGAGTGGTTTGCGCAGTGTCAGTAGGAGGAGCATATGCACATATTACACGGGGCTGCACACCGTAAATAAGTTTTACAGTGCACTAAATTCCCCGTTACTTTTATCTGTGTCTTCCTGTACCCACGAATCCTTCAGGTGTGAGAGGGTGTAAAGTTCCCTGGCTAACACCCTGCATCATATGCAAACAAAAAAGAAATGGCGTACAGGTACATCTCTCTATTTCTTTCAGCAGACCCTTTTTTTTTCCAACTTCAAATTTTTTATTGAATTTTTTCATATCAAACAAAACATTGCATATTCAGAAATTTCAAACATGGAACAAAAAATACTCGTCAAAATTGTAACATGTTATCTGTTTGTAAACAAACAAAAACAAAAGACAAAAAAAAAATAGGCGGGGGGATGGGGAATAACAGGTGTGGCATCTCTGCCTCTGTTATTTTACTATTACTCCTACAGGAACTCTCTTCAATTCTTGTGTGAATGACTAACATCCTTATTATTTTTCTATTATTTCTTATGTTTCTTATTTCATCCTCGAAGGCCTGTCTAGTCTTATTAAAAAAATGACCTATAGCTTGTTCTTATCCATATTCTTACCCATATTTCAAAGGAGAACGCATTTATCTCCACCATTGCCAGATTGCGGTTCTCTCTACTCCTGGGATGTCTGTCTGGGCCAACCACGGCGTCCAGACTTTTAGAAATTTGGCGCCAGTGTCATTAACCAAGCTCGTTAATATTTCCATCTGGCAAATATACCACATTCTATTCCAAATCTGGGGGATATTTGGAATCTCGGCATGTTTCCACAGTGCCGCGATCTCGCACCTCGTGGCTGTTGCTAAATGCGTAATCAGTTTATTACCGGTTTTGTTTTCAGCAGGCCCTTAAGGAAAAACCAGGGCATTTGCAACCTGCACCTATGTATCAAAGTGTTTTGCCCAAAATGTTCCCCTTCTGCCACAGCTTGCAACTTCAGGTCGTGATTATACCAAAAAACGCGCGCTGTGTCGCCTGGAGCAACGCCGCACAGCGCCAAAACAAATAGTATGCATCCCTGCAAAGCGCTTATACCTACTGTGACTAGATAGATTTGAAGCAGGGGGTTTACGGGGCTGAACCCCATTAATTTCAGCTTCGAGGACCGCCTGCTTCCGCAGATACATACCTTCATAGGAGGTGCCGGTAGCTGCTCCGCTCCGCTTGCAGGGATCGCGGTATGGCCGCTATTCAAAGCCCCCCCTTTCGAGCCAATAGAAAGCCATTACGTCATCCGGTGCATTTCCTATTGGCCCATGTGACGCGAGAGTTTTAAAAAGCAGAGAGATACTGGCATTCTCTCTGGAAGCAGGGGGTCCCTGGAGCTAAACTGGATGGGGTTCAGCTCCGGAGACCCCTGCTTCACTCTCATGATTAAAAAAAATTGTAAAGGAAACCTCCTGCTTGGAATGCTCCTTTAAAATAGACCTACAGTACGTGTCCCTATGTCAGGGAAGGAGACATTTACAGCGATGTAACAGAGGTAACACACTGCTGCATTCTGTATCAATGTGCTGACATTACAGGGTTTCTTATTTTCATCACAGGAAGAAGACCTGGCAGAACTAGCATCACAACAATACTATGTTGATTACGGGTCTGAGTTGGTACTGGAGAGATTGCTCAATCTCATACCTTCCTATGTCCCAGACCGAGAGATCACGCCATCCAAAAATGTGGAGAAATGGGCTCAGTTCATAATTGCAGCTCATAAAAAGGTAACACTCTTTTATTTAAGCAGCAAATCTGATTAACCCGTTTAGTGCTGGGGGGGCGCATTTCAGCACTGAGTGTTATTCATTAGAATTCAGCAGTCTCTCTCTCTCTCCATATTGTGTGTACACACATACTGTATAGATATATACACATACAGTATATACATAGACAGTGCTTGACAAATCACCCAAAAATCTACTCGCCGAACCAAAAAATCTACTCGCCACCTGTAAGACTGAGGCCAGTAAAAGAAGGGTTACATATACAGATACATGTGTGTGTGTGTATATATATATTTTTTTTTTCTCTCTCTCCACCACTAGGGAATATACACCCAAAAGAGAGCAGATGCTCAAAAAGTCAAGGAGGATGTGGTGGATTTTGCTCGTTTCAAGTGGCCTTTGTTGTTCTCCAGATTTTACGAGGCCTTTAAGTTCTCAGGTACGTTCCATACAAACGCGCACCAGCTGCACGGAAATATTGCTCCAGCGAGTAAGCATACAGGGGTCTATTTATCAACGTAGAGATGATTGCGTTTAGACGCACTGCTCCGGTTTTCAGAGCAAAGCTGCAGCATACATAAGAACAGCTTCTTACATCGGACGCAGGATTTTAGACTTACGCCACTTTGAGATAGGGCAGATTTTGGGGGAGGTTAAATAAAAGTGAAGTACGACGCACGGAAACACATAGCGGCCTATTTACTATGGTCTCCTGGCTCCAAAAGTAGTGCAAAAAATAGAGCCATATTCAGCAAAGAAAAGGAATCCCATTCAAAGCAATGGGAGTTTTTTCTCTCATAAATCTAGGGCAATTCTTTTGCACAAACTTTGCCCCAGTTTTGCAGCCGGGAGACTTTGGTAAATAACCCCCAACGTGTGATACATTTGTGCACCATTGTAATTCCTCCTACTGATGCTGCAAATCGCATGCTGGGGCAGACAGAACATTTGGAGCATAGATCTCTAACACAGACAGGCAGGACGACAACGTGCTCAGGTTTGCATCACAATTGCATTGACACATACAGTACTGTAGTGCTGACGAGTATTCTAAAACAAATCTGGGGCGATCACCAACAAGACCCAGGTACATGCTGGGTACATGCTGCAACATTTCTGCAGACAGACTAATGGCCCATCGGATTAACAGCGGGGGTCCCTGGCAGTCCCATTCAAACTGAATGAGACTGCCAGGGACCCCTGCTGTGTTAATTCGATGGGCCATTAGTCTCTGAAGAAATGTCACTGAAATGTTGAAGCATGTACCTGGATCTTGTTGGTGATAGCCCCAGATTTTCCAAGGCAAGTTTAAGGCAAGTTTTAGAATACTCGTCGGTAGACCGAGAGTCTGTATTCTAGCACATTTGCCTATTTATTGTATTGTATTCTTAATTTTATTTTTTTATTTATAAAAATATTTTACCAGGAAGTAATACATTGAGAGTTACCTCTCGTTTTCAAGTATGTCCTGGGCACAGAGTAAAACAAAATAATACATGGTTACAAATACAGTTACATAAATGAACAAGGTATACATTATATACAAGACATTGCATGCACAGTTAAAGAAAATATATATTATGAGCGTTATAGACCAGATTAAAGTGTGAGACAGCCTTAGATTTGAAAGAACTTAAGCTGGTGGTGGATATGAGAGTCTCTGGTAGGTTGTTCCAGTTTTGGGGTGCACGGAAGGAGAAGGAGGAACGTCCGGATACTTTGTTGAGTCTTGGGACCATGAATAGTCTTTTGGAGTCTGATCTCAGGTGATAGGTACTGCATGTGGTAGGGGTGAGGAGCTTGTTCAGGTAGCTGGGTAGCTTGCCCAGAAAGTATTTGAGGGTGAGACAGGAAAGGTGAACTTTGCGCCTATACTCTAGTGATGACCAATCTAGTTCTTTGAGCATTTCGCAGTGATGTGTGTTGTAGTTGCATTGGAGAACAAAACGACAAATTGAATTGTAGAGGGTGTTAAGTTTGCTAAGGTGGGTTTGAGGAGCCGAGCCATATACTATGTCTCCATAGTCAATAATTGGCATTAGCATCTGCTGTGCAATACGCTTTCTGACCAGGAGACTTAGGGAGGATTTGTTCCTGTAAAGTACCCCTAGTTTGGCATAGGTCTTGGTTGTCAGGGTATCAATGTGCATCCCGAATGTTAAGTGGGAGTCAAACCATAAGCCCAGGTATTTAAAACTAGTTACAGGTGTTAGGGTGCTTTTAGCGTTGGTTCTAATCAGGAGCTCAGTCACTGGAAGCTTTACAAATTTAGTCTTGGTCCCAAATACCATTGTTACCTTCTTGTCAGTGTTTAAAAACAGTTTGTTTTGGGAAATCCAGTTTTCGAGTCTCAAAAAGTCAGACTGAAGTATGTGTTGAAGGTCAGAGAGGCTATGGCTGTGTGCATACAGGATTGTGTCATCTGCATACATGTGTATTGAGGCTTCCTTACAAGCTGTGGGAAGATCATTAATGAACACTGAGAAGAGTAGGGGCCCCAGAACAGAGCCTTGCGGGACACCACAGGTGATATCCAGGGGGTTGGAGTTAGAGCCTGAGATGGACACATGTTGGGATCTTCCTGATAGGTAGGACTGAAACCAGTTTAAAGCATGTTTCCCTATTCCAGAGCTCTGGAGTTTGTTAAGCAGGATAACATGATCAACTGTGTCAAAAGCCTTTGCAAAATCTAGGAATACTGCACCAGTGAGTTGTCCAGTAAAAAATAGCATTACCCGTCTAGTTTAAAGGGCTAAGTCCAGAAATGGTGCCTGTTTTTTGGCATTTTGCCCACTTTTAAGGGGCTAAAACCTTCGGGTGTGTGGGGTGGAGCAGGCTCAACCACTTAGGGTATTTAAACCTTCTGGCACCCTGCTCTCCTCCCGCACGTAAGTGGGACCTCTTTTTGCTAGGCTCTAGTCCTCGGTAGGGATAAGTGAGGACAGAAATTATATTAATGGAGTTATCTTTTGCATGTTAGCCTGATACAGACACACAAGTGACATTACTAGACCACTGTACTGGGAAAGGATAGAACCATTTAGCTTTCCAATTACTGAGAAATACTCTATTTACTAGTATTCGTAGCAACAATATCCATGCACTTCCATTTTTTTTGTTTATACCACCACAGCTTTGTTTACAAATTTGAGACCAAACATTTAGGATTTTTGTGCCATTTAGTGTGGTAGCAATCCCGAACACCATCAGTAAATATTACGCCAGCTGCGTATCAATTGGCTGAAATTAATGGGGCAAAAACCCGCAACAGACTTGAAGAAAAAAGCCAAAATAGAAACAAAATCACATTAAAAACAATAGGATTTATTTTCTTTAAAAAAAATCTGGTCCCTTAAAAAATAGCCCACTTTATATTTGGATTTGGATACTGTACACTGGAAAACAACGTGATGCTTAGAACGTAGAATGTGTAACAATGTAGCTAGGTTTGGATAGCACCAGGACCCCATATGAGCATTAGCCTGAAGTTTAACACCGGGAGAAAGATATACAAGTCCATACTTTCTTTGTTGCTTAGGACCCAGCCTGCCCAAGAACGACGTGATTGTGGCTGTGAACTGGACTGGAGTTTACTTTGTGGATGAGCAGGAGCAGGTCCTCCTGGAGCTTTCCTTCCCAGAGATCACTGCAGTCTCCAGCAGCAGGTAACGTCATAAAGTGAATCTACAACAATCGCCTAGTGAGGGCAAGACAGCGCGTACAGCCCAAAAATGATCGGGCTAGGAGAAGCTTTGAATATAAAATATCATCTTATTTAAGCCATTTAAAAGGATGCTGGCAAACCTCCAACGCGTTTCGCACTAAGTGGGGCGCTTTATCAAGGTGATGAGAAACTGTCTATAAAGACAAAGGGGGTTATGTATTACAAATAATTTATACCAATTTTTAAAAAATCCTTATTTCTTCCCATGTGACCTGTTTCTTTGATAAATCTGATGCACTGTTTTTTTCGTGAGATGTACCTTGGTTTTGCAGTTGGGAGACTTGAATACATAGTGTGCTTGGTGTTACTCTGATCCACTTCCTGAAATTGGCTTTTAGCTCAATTTGAGAAAGAGAGGAGAGGGAAATACCAATGGAAATGATGTTATGCTATTTAACTCATGCTTAACTGTGGCGTTACAACCACCCAGACCATGTAAAAACCCTATTTTAGGGTGTGGGTGTGAATAAAGTCAAGTAACGGCATGTCCCCGCATTCACCTCCCGAGACTTTAGTGGGTATGCGATTTGCATGTCATTTTCCCGAAAGCCTGTTAGAGTTAACGCTTTGCTTTTTACGGGGAAAAAACATTACGTAAAGGTGTGGTTCCACCTAGGGCTCCCCCTCCCCCCCCCCCCATTCTAGGTATGAACCAGGGGGTCTCCAGAGCTGAACCATGTTAATTTAATCTCAGCCGTATGTGCCCCTGGTAGCATGCTGGGTAAACAATATGGAGTCTTAAATCTCCTGTGGCATGTGAGACAGTAGGAAGCCGCCACGTTAACCGTCACGGTTTCCTATTGGCCCACGCGCCACTGGAGATTTAAGAACCAAGTGGCAATGGCAGCACCTACAGAGGTAAGTCTCTCGGATAGCAAGAGGTCTCCAGAGCTAAACTGAACGCGGGTCATCCCCAGAGACCCCCTGTTTCCCAAATATACAATTTAGCATGGCATGCTGCTTTAAGGTTTACGTCATTCTCCTCTCAAGATACGCCTTTGGGTTTAAGGTGACATTAAGTTAGGTTAATGTCATATTAAATTACTTAGCAGAGCTTTCTGGATCTGGGCCTTTGAATGTGGTATATCTCATTATAACGGGGATGTCAGGTAACTCCCCTACTTCCATAATCAACCCACCAAACTACAAAATACAAAAGAGATTATTTATTAAAGTAATCGCTATGGCCCTAGTACCAATATGTCAGTGACACCACGATGTCACCTAGATGACATCACTAAAAAGGTTCCTTTTGCGAGAAAACTCAATATTTTTCATTTAAACACCTCACTGTAACACTACACATAACTCGGAAAATCATCAGAAAAAGCCGTTCAGTTTACATGCAAAATTATTATTATTATTTTTTTTGTGATCTTTTTATTTACAATGACCCAGATTACTACTACTACTGTATTCATCTCATCATGGTATCAACCAGTGAGGTGGCGTACTACAGGCAGGCACCGGATGCATGTTGGATTTGTGTGGAGATGCTATACTAATTCATATTCTCTCTGCTGCTGCTTCTGGGACAGCACCTTCCTGTCGTTGCTCGGCACCTCTAGTTTTACATGGCAATACCCAGGAAAGGGGTGGATGTGTGCTGTCCTGCTACTGTATGTCCTGTACATTCCAGTGAGATCACAAATCAAAGATGGCTTTGCCTGTGAAGAATCTACCAATGTCACACATCGCATTGTAACTTTAATATGTATGGCACATATATTGCTGTACATTTTGGGATTACATTGTGTACCCTGCCTTCAGATGCAGAACTATCACTATCAAGGAAGAAAATACACTAAACGATAAATCTGAAACACTTTTTTACCCAGAACTAGAATAAATCTGTGACTTGGAATCCAGTCCCACCGATGAACTGTTTTTATAGTATTTTCAATAAAGCTGTAAATTAAGTTGGTCCTAGAATTTTGGCACAATGTAGACATACTAGCTTACTCTCCCCTGCTCCTTAGATGTAAAATATATCAATATACTGTATGTAAATGTCTCAATTTCCCACTTTCCTGCGGTCTTCTGAAGGGGCGGTAAACTGCAAGGACAGAGCTTCACGTTGGCCACCATTAAAGGGGATGAGTACACATTTACCTCCAACAACGCCGATGACATCAGAGACCTGGTGGTGACTTTCCTGGAAGGGCTTAGAAAAAGATCCAAGTTTGTGGTCGCTCTTCAGGACAACCCGAATCCGGGTAAGACAAATTCTCAACACACAAGAATTCATACCGGTACGGCACTCTTCCTAACGCCTTATGTGGTTGAAGTGCCCCCAAAAGGGCTGAATAAGGAAACGTATGGGAGTAACTCGTATTATTTATTTATTTTATTTATAAAAGGTTTTAGCAGGAAGTAATACGTTGAGAGTTACCTCTCGTTTTCAAGTATGTCCTGGGCACAGAGTTATGATAACAATACATGGTTACATTAAATGAACAGAGGTTATACAGTCAATTCACAGATGTTTCATGGACAGTTAGAGAGATGATTATTGGCGTATGTAACATTTACAGACAAGATTAAAATTGTGTTAGAGGTAGGATAGGCCTATAATGTGTTATAAAAGACCCTGACTCAAAGAGCTTACAATCTATAAGGCTGGGTAAGTTGTAAAATTGGGTACAGGGGATAAAAGGGCTGGTTAGTTTCAGAATTAAATAGAGCAGGTTTAACATTACCAAACATCATCAAATGGTTCACATCCTTTGACTGCCCTTCAGCTGTCCGCCTTTGGAGCAACGCAGATGTAGACTGAAGGGGTTCAGATTTAATGCAGCTGTGGTTTCAAAGTATTTTGTCCTCCTGGATCATTAGCATTCCAGTGGGCAGGGTTGACGAAACACATAGCAGTAAGCAAATGCAGATGTTAACCCTTAGCACACTGGTTCTGTGCAGAGGGGAGCAGCTCTTTGGGATCCCTTTCGGGTGTCCGCCTTTGGGGCAACGCAGATGTTGACTCAAGGGGTTCATTAATCTTTACAGTGCCCCAATGGCGTACCATGTACGTCATAGGCACTTTCGCATTTTCCGGGGAGAGATTGGGCAGGAGTGGCCAGCCCGATTGAAATGGAAGTGGAGTCTTTGCGTTTGCCGCAACCAGGGCCTGTCGTGGAAATGCCGGATTTGCGGTGGCACTCTGGTGCTGCTGGTCCTCGCACTGTAAAGGTTAATAACTGGTGAGTGTCTCCTCATAATAGGGGTTTCCATGTTGGTGTTTAGAGAGGTAAGAAAGCCGTATAGGCACTATACTGCATCAGAGTTTAATGAATAACCCCCATGGAGAGAAGTAATTCACTGCGAAAGAGAGGACCCGATGCTGTGAAGATCAGGAAGTGGAAAGTAACATAACAGTGGGACATGCTAAAATCGATGGAAAAGTCCATACTGTATGATGGAAAATTCTGGCCACAATTTCCTTTGATAAGCCTGGTGCAATTCTTTTGCACTGGTTTTTCCCCAGTTCTGCAGCTGGGAGACTTCATTATTCATTAAATAACCCCTCGCCGAGGATACTGAAAAAGCGCATTCCATTCAATCCCCCCCGTCTAGTGTCTGTCAACTCTAGTTAGACGCACACATCTTTTGTAAGTCTCAAACATTAGAAACCGCTTACTATAAATCCACAGGAGCAGACTGATGGAAAAGATCCTTGACTTTGACCAACTGGTTCCTCATAAAAATGAATAAATATAAAATGAGTTCACCCAGAACTTCATACAGGGCAGAGCTAACAACCTCAGGGAAGAAACATATGAAGCTTCCTTACTCCTTTGGTGCCTCTGTAAAGTACCTCTCTCACCTTTCTCATGTTTCTCTCTCTTCCCGACCCATCTTTGCCTTTGTCACTTCCATGTCTCGCATGGAGTCATACAAAATAGTCACAAAAACATATGTTGCGGAAAACAAAGTAGGTGGGAGAAACCTCTGAACGTGTGGCCATCACAAGACGGACTGAAAAAACTATGCACCAGCGTTCCCCATGTGAGATACCAATTAGGACTCTACTCAGAGCAGGGGCGTAGCTATAGCCCAGGGGCCTGTGCTCTTGGGGGGCCTGCTCTGGGTCGCTGACAGGGGAGAGCCGAGACATTTGGCCCAGCAAGACGACCACAGACGTCAGGGCTCCCTTCCTCCCCCGGGCTCTTTAACAGCAACTTGCCGACTGGATCGGGAGCTGCGAGGGGGGGAGGGGTTGCAGAGAGAGCAGGCAGCAGAGCCTGGGGGCGGAACTGAGGCAGAGAGCTGCAGAGCTCTGCCCGTCCCTGGTCTCCGTGACATCAGGGGGAGGAGTTACCATGTGCTGCTGTGGGAAGCTATGCTGTGTGTGTGTGTGTGTGTGTCAGTTTGTTGTGTGTGTGTCAATTTGCTCTGTGTGTTTCAGTCTGTCAGTGTGCTTCAGTGTGTCCTTATGCTCTTTGTGTTTGTGTGTAAATTTGTCAGTTACAGTCTGCTCTGTGGGATTTAGTGTCTGTCAGTGTGCTGTGTGTGCCTCAGTGTCTGTCTGTGTGCTGTGTGTGCCTCAGTGTGCTGTGTGTGCCTCAGTGTCTGTCAGTGTGCTGTGTGTGCCTCAGTGTCTGTCAGTGTGCTGTGTGTGCCTCAGTGTCTGTCTGTGTGCTGTGTGTGCCTCAGTGTCTGTCAGTGTGCTGTGTGTGCCTCAGTGTCTGTCAGTGTGCTGTGTGTACCTCAGTGTCTGTCAGTGTGCTGTGTGTGCCTCAGTGCCTGTCAGTGTGCTGTGTGTGCCTCAGTGTCTGTCAGTGTGCTGTGTGTGCCTCAGTGTCTGTCAGTGTGCTGTGTGTGCCTCAGTGTCTGTCAGTGTGCTGTGTGTGCCTCAGTGTCTGTCAGTGTGCTGTGTGTACCTCAGTGCCTGTCAGTGTGCTGTGTGTACCTCAGTGCAAGCAATCGAGGTAACACGTGATAATCTTTTTATTAGAGCATTTTTAAAATGGTTTCTGTCATTCTTTACACAATTGTCTATAGTTAACTGTATTAAAAGAAGTTACTGTGCAGTATACACCAGTGTTTTTCAACCACTTGTGTGGGGTGGGGGGGAGGTTATCGTAGTGTGCATGTAGGTGGTTATTCTAATTTGTGTATGGGGGGGTGGTACTATACTGTAGGGGGGAATTGTATGTGTGTGTGAGGAAATTGGGTGTGTGTGGCCAGGGGGTGGAGGGGAGGATTGAGGGAGCTGGATTGAGTGTGGAAGAGGGGCGAGGGGGTTACTGAGTGATAGCTGGGGGGGGGGGGAGAGTGAGAGAGGAAAAGGGGGGTAGTGAGGGAGGGGGTGTAAGAGGGGGGAGAGAAATACATAAGGAGAGAGGGGTTAATAGAGCAGAGTGAGGAGGTGTAAAAGCAGAGGGGTGGACTCGCAGGGCCACCAACACACTGCAGGGGGTGGGGGGCCGATGGATACTCCTGAATCTCTGGAATATGTTCACTCATAATGGGGCCCATGAAAAAAAATTTGCCCGGAGGCCCCGCACGTCAGGCTACGCCACTGACTCAGACTTCTTAGCGCCGTCTCTTCCATTTATTAGAGAGCAGCGATCATCAGGTGATGAAAGATCCGGATGGGACCTGAAACGCTGTATTGTTCACTGCTCTGTAATAACTGGAAGAGACTGCGATATGAAATCTGGGAGTAGAGTCCTACTTGGTATAAACACTTGAATAACTCTGTTGCAATGGTTTTTTCAGCTCATATGAAAGTCTAAAGTAGAATATTTAACCGTGTGGGAGTGCATGAGTTGACAACTATTCTCCTGTACTAAGTACAACATGGTGTCTGGGCTACAGGGGTGCGGTGAGTAGTTATGCTTAGTGTCACTCTATACGCAGCGTGTCCTATAAACACAAGTGCTTCTCTAATTTTAGGTTGACAGCACGGGATGACCTTGGTTAAAGCTGCAGTGACAGTAACTCTGTACTTTGTGTTTCTTTACCATGTAACACACTCCTCTTCTGTTGTCCATCCAGTGGGAGACGATTCGGGATTTCTCAGCTTCCTGAAAGGAGATCTGATCACCCTGGACCAGGACACCGGAGAAAACGTCATGAACTCTGGCTGGGCACACGGTATCAATGAAAGGACCAAGCAGAAAGGAGATTTCCCCACGGAGAGTGTATATGTCATGCCCACAGTCACGAAGCCGGCTGTAGAGATTGTGGTATGTCAATGCGTTCATGGTCCATGTGTGTACAGAATGGCTTTCTCTTTGTATAATGCTGAACATGTCAACTCTGCTCTGATGAAGATTTTGATATATTTTAGTGATAATGACCTATTCCTCCTATGGAGATTGTCGTATGGTATATAAAGTGATAGTTACCCATTTAATTCATGGAGATTATAGTACAGGCGGTCCTCAGTTATCCGGCGGAATTTGTTACGGAAACTAGCATCAAAAAGTGAAAGCGTCATAAAGTGAATCCCATGTTAAGGGGCGGCGGTGAGCGTCGGAGAAGGCGTTCCTGCGTCAGAGAATGCCCCATTGGATTGCATTGTGACGCGTCGGATAATCCATTCGTCGTAAAGCGAAACGACAGATAGCGAGGACCTTCTGTGTGCCTGAGAGATAATAATCCGAGCCTTGTATGCAGATTGCAGTATGATGATGGGATAATGTCAGTCAGCATTTATAAAGCTAAATCATTCGTTGTATTTTTCATCTTCAGACCATTGCCAGAGAGGCCCGCAATGCATTTTACCCCTCACCTTTCTTCCCACAACCATTTATTTACCAGGCTTTAGTTACAATGACACCAGACCAGAGGCAGGATATCACCAAAACAGTCCAGCTGACCACATCCGAGCACGGGGAAAAGGTGAAACCGTACACGTTGGAGGAATTCTCCTATGACTATTTCAGGTTAGAGAACAGCTTATTGATCCTGTCTGTGGCGGCTCTGCTAGGAATACCTGACTCCAACGTGTGTTGTAGAACTGCTGCAGGATTGAATACATAGTCATCATACAGATGTAGCCAATGTTACTGCAACCAGTGGCGCTTCCGCAAGTAAAATAGCGCGACAGCCCCGTCTCGCGTGCGGCCGATTCAAACAATGGCCAGCTGTTCCCGCTGGCGTGTGGTGTATGCCCCGATGCAGCGTGCCACCGGTTGCAATAACGTTGGCTACACCTGTAGGTAAACATTGTATATGATGTGTATGTATAAGTTAAATGGAAATGCACAGGTGTGTGCAGAAGTATGCAAATGGAGACGGTTTTAGGGTGAAATTATATCTTGGCTTTATTGAGCCTGTTCCTTTATCAAGGCAAAATATACAAAAAATTATACAAAATAACAAACCCCTATCCCTTTGTAAGGGTTAACTTACTTCCCCAGACCCTATCTGCAGGACTGGAGGGATATTCCCATTACCAGCCTATCACCACAAAGTCTCTGGAAGTACCTTAAGCAGGTGGCCCTCCATGTCAGTCTCTGGCAGGTTCCTGGGTCCCCTGTGTCCAGGAAATATAGGTGTCTGGGTGTCTTGATCTCAGCAAACCTTGTGCTCAAGACAGTGTCTGTGTTCAGGCTTTGCTGCTCTCCTTCGGACAGCCCAAATGTGAGCTCAGGAAATATCTCTCCTCACATGAGGCTTTTCTTACAGATTTAATTGGCCAGGTGGAGTCTGGTTAATTGCCTGCTGCACTTAACCAGATCCCTGCTGGATTTTAGAGATAGTTTCTTCCACAGGGATGAGTCCCAGTTACACACGGTTTGCGGTGATCAAAGTAATATTCAAAGAGTTGGCAAGCTCATGGGGCTTCATTTTCATTTTTCATGCTGTAAGGACAGAAGAGTCGGATTTTCTTTTTCTGTAAAAAGGCCATGAAAGTATTGATGCTCCATACCCTCTCATATAATCGCCTTTCCATTACTGACTCAATTTGCCTCTTGTCTTTGTCTTGGAATAAAATAAAAAGAGAAGCAAGGACATGGCTGGATTTAGCAATCAAACACTAATAATTATCTGTGACAACAACTATTAACTAAAATAAACAGATTAATTAATTAATTACTGTCAATGCATCAATGTTCCGAATGCACAAATATGTGTTTTTGTATCAAAATGTATAAGGACATTGACACTGTTCCCCAACACTAGTATATGGTATGTCAGAAGTCCCCCCAGGAGACTGTTTAAAGGTGCAACCTCCCCTAGTCGACCAGTTGAATTTCTGAATGGGGGGGTGTTTGTCAATCAAGTGTCTTGACACCTTATCCCACCCGGTATTGATCAGAGAACCAATAAAGATAAGGGGGAGATGAGGAGGGGGGGGACTCTGGCTGTACAAGCAGTTACTGAACACACGGCGACATCACACAAAAAGGGAGCAGCCAGGGGAAATCACACCCTCCAAAGCCTATCTTTAAAAAATTAATTGATAATACTTATAGGTGTCACATTTGGGTAAAAAAAAAAAAAAAAAAGGTATTGATTACATAGATGAGACCGCTTAAACCTGGCACTGGAGTTAGTTCATGTTGGTCCTATGAGGGATTGCCCATTTAAAGCGTAAGATAATACAGTTCTCAGCTATGGACATTTTAATAGGGCGAGATTTTTCTGGAGGGTGCGGGCGGTTGCAGAGGCCCCGCGCTCTTCCCCAAGGCATTACAATTAAATGCTGGGGGTCCGCGCGAGGCCTCTGCAACCTCAACTTACCGAGATTCAGCCGGCTTCTGGATGCGTCTCCATGGCAACAATTGACGCCGCGGGATCATGTGATGTAACGTTACACGACCCTGCGGCATCATTTGGCGGCAATGTGGCGTCAAGGGATGCTGCGGGTTACGTAACGTGACGTCACATGACCCCGCGGCACCATTTGGCGGCAAAGAAGGTTCAGGTGATGTCACATGACCCCGCGGCGTCATTTGACACAGCAGTAAGGTAGGAGGGGGGGGGGTGCGAGCACTAGGGGAGAAAAGGTATGGGGGCGCAGCAACAAAGGTTTGCGCACCCCTGTAATAGACAATCTGCGGAAAAAAACGAAACCTACAACAAATAAAGAAACAAATCGAAAGGGAGTTCAGCTGCATTTAAGGGATACATGGTGGAGAGCGGCAATGCAGGACATCAGTGGGAACATGTGAAGATACACTCAATGGCCTAGGTATGTGCTTACAGAAGTAATAATATGAAAGGAGGATATTGTTAAGCAGGTGGCACTTTTCTTAAGTTCTATTTCATCCATAAGAACACGCCCTCCTGTACCTTTTTATTCCAGGCCCCCTCCGAAGCACACCCTGAGTCGTGTCATGATCACGAAAAATCGAGGGAAGGACAAGCTTTGGAGTTACACCCGTGAGCCAATCAAACAAGCCCTGCTAAAGAAGGTGTTAAACAGTGAAGAGCTGTCACAAGAAGCCTGCATGGCATTCATAGATATCCTTTCAAAGGGAGCTTTTTTGTTTTTAATCTGTTAAAGGGTTTTCTTATAGGTTTGAAGCAGGGGGTCTTCAGAGCTGAACCACGTTCATTTCAGCACCCTGTGGTCCCACTAATCCTCGAGATACTTACCTCTGTAGGTGTTGCCAGTGGCTTTCCCGGCTGGGTAAACAATACGGAGGCTTAAATCTTGCACGGGAGCCATTAGAAAGCCACGCCATTATCCGTTGCGTCTTTCTACTCGCCTGCGTGACACAGGGGAGTTAAACCTCCATGAAGAACCTGAAGCACCTACGGAGCACTCGACATAGGATTCCTATGTGTGTGTCCATTGTCTGGATTTTAACCCCCATTCTTTTACTTGATGACCATTAAAGATTTAATTTTATATCATTCATTAATCATTCAGATTAGGGAATTGAGTGCGTCTATTGGATTTCTTGCTCTTTGCTACAGTATATGCGTGTTTCTCAATTACCCATAGCACCTTTCCCAATACAATTATTCATTACCAAGCTGCAGTGGGGTATCCCTATTTTATTGTTGGCACCTACAGAGAGAAGTATCTCAGAAAATAGAGGGTCCCCGGGCCTGAAATTAACATAGTTCAGCCACGGAGATCCCATGCTCCCCACCTAGGGGAGTTTTTTTTTTAAACATGAAATGCTGCCTTGAGTGTTAAGGAAGTGGATGTTTTGCAGAGTCACCTACTACACTGAGGCCATATTTACTAGGGAAGTCTTCTGCTATAAGACACCTCCTGGTACTGGAAGATACCTTAAAGCCAATTGATTTTTTTTTTTTAATATCAAGTTTGTGTAATTCGTCCACAAGTGCTTTGAAGAAGAACACAGGAATGAAGTACTCTTAAAAATATTGAACATAGTCTTATTAATATTTTTACATGATATTTTTCTTAGAATTTAGTTATTTGGCTTAGCAGGGCTGGCTGGGAACATTGTGGGGCTCGGTGCAGGACGTGTGATGCGGGACCTCTTACCTTCTCCTTCGCCATCTCTTACTGCAGGGTCCCTCACCATGGCGCCGCGATGTCAAGTGGTGTTGCGTTGCCATGACAACATGATGTCACGTGATGCCAAGTGACATCACGTTGTCATGGCAATGTGACACCATTTGACATCGCGGCGCCATGGTGAGGGACCCTACAAGAACAGAAGGTAAAGGAGAAGCTCTCCCCCGGCATTCATTTTAATTGTTGTGGGGAAGAGCGCTGGGCCTCTAACCGCGGGGGTCAGTGCTGTGGCACCGACGGCACAACCATCACGCCGGCACTGGGGCATAGCATTAAAAAGGTTTGTCAGAAACAGGTCAGCAAAAAACGCAAGACAGTTGTCCCATATGTGTCCCTGTTAATGATTTTCTTGTCAAAAGCAGAGGGGTGCGATCGAACGCTTTCCTTTTTAAAGTTGTAAAATAGCAGCACCATAACTTTAATATATATATATATATATATATATATATATATATATATATATATAAAGTTTGCTGGAATTTTAGAAAGCGAAAGTATTAGAAATGAACCAAATGACCATTGACTTTTAACGTTAAGCGAACTTGTTGCTGACTTTTTGATCAAACCAAACTTTTTTCGCTGAGCCGAAAAGTGTGAAATTCGCAAAGTTCTCTAACGCGGGCACAAAGTTTGCAATGTTTCATCAGAAGGGTTACTTATAAAAATGTACAGAAAGATGTACAATAAAGGTTTAAAATCTGTACATATCAGTAACGTTTAACCCAGGGGTTCTCAACTCCAGTCCTCAAGACCACCCCTTCCCCCCCCCCCCCCCCCCCCCCAACAGGTCAGGTTTTCAGGATACCCCTGCTTCAGCACAGGTGGCTCAATCAGTCCCTGCTTCAGCACAGGTTGCTCAATCAGTGGCTCAGCCTTCGACTTGAGCTACCTGTTACTGAAGCAGGGATATCCTTAAAACCTGACCTGTCGGGGCGTCTTGAGGACTGGAGTTGAGAACCCCATGGGTTAACCCATTCAGTGTCACATGCATTGGAAGTCCCTTTGTCATTGGATGGGGTTAGTAGCTCATACTGCACCGCACCAAACTGTCACACTTGCTTGGTTTTCTTGACTTGTATTCGTGCACCTGTCTTGAAATACATGGGCGACTACCCCTCGAAGCGTACGCGCTCAGTCAATGAGCTCACAGACCAAATCTACGAAGGTGCCTTGAAAGCAGAACCGCTGAAAGATGAAATCTACTGCCAGATCCTGAAGCAGCTCACCGACACCCACATCAAGTAATTGTCCCAGTTGATTTGCTGCCCTTTAAGGCGTTGGTGCTGAAGCCAGTGTTTACGATATTGTAATTACAAACATAACCTGATTTTCTAGGCTCTCATTTTGAATCTGCAGGTCAAGCTGTGGTTTAAAAAAACAAAAAAAGTCATTCAATATGTGCATCAATACAATCTACACACTGACAAGTGATTAGCTAAGTTTCTGTCACGCTGTGCAGCCCGCAGACCAGACCCCTGTACTGAGGTGGGATGTAGAGTATACACACCGCCAGCAGAGGGGGCGTGTTCGGGATGTGGCGTAGTAGCGTGGCCAGGCCTGGATGTAGATAAAAATGGTCAAGTACTTGCAGAGTCCGAGGCTATAGAAGGTTCCGTAGTCAAAATCCGTAGCAGAGTCCGAGTGTCTTAGAGGTTAGAGTAGTCAGTAGGAAAGCCGAGTCCAGGAGCCAGAGGGGGTGTTCAGACGAGCCGGGTCAGTAGCTGTAAGGAATAAACACAAAGAGAGCACGACACAGGTTCCAGGCAAAACAGGTAGCAAGGAGCTATGCAGAGCAAGGAAGTGAAGGCAAAGCAGGATATTTAAAGCGGCAATGACCAATCTGGACGAGGGGCATGGCGGAGGCGTGTCGAGGAGCTGCTCGTGAGTGGCTGAGAGACCAGGAAGTAGTAGAGCACAGCTGAGAGTGCTGGAGACGTGGTGAAGACTCCCACGCCGAGCGGGGGGCGGAGACAGGCATAATGCGCGCGCTATAAATCCTAGAAGGAAGCGCGCGCTCTGTAACACCAGCGCCAGAATCCAAGATGGTGGCCGCGGCGGAGTTCAAGGTATGCGCTGGGCGGCGGCATGGGTAGCGATGGGGGGCAGGACAGCAGCCGCTACAGTACTGGTAGTGGGTAAGGAGAGGTCACGCCGCAAGGGACGTGGCCCCGATTCCTTACAGTTTCTAATCGATCCGTTCTCCTGTAATTGACCGCTGAAATTCGGCTCGGGGCTCACTAAAAGCATCATGGGTTATCTTCTGCTGCACTGACAGCCAAAGTTTTGTGAGGAAGATCATGTGACCAGGCAGGCATGAGATTCAATTGGTTCAGGGCAGGGCTCAAAAAGCTGATGCTGTTTAGGAATGGGAAGGGGATGTGACTTTGTAAATGGTTGCTATAGGAGCAGAAATGCATGTTACATTAGAATACGTTAATAATGTTTTAATGCTACAAGTATTTTATCATAGAACAGAACTGATTTATTAAAAAACAAACAAATGTAGGATATTGCTTGAACTGTAGCTTTTTTCTATAGCAGAGACCTGTATTTCATCAATGGGCAATCAATGTTTATCCCATACTTCCGTATTTCCCCGGACATGTTCCGCTTTTTAATATAAAGTCGCCGTCCTGGAAGAATTCTTAAATAACTAAAAACGTTCAGGATTTCTCGACCGTGCACGTACGAGCGCTTACCGCAGTCGGCACGTCAACGCTTGCACATGTGCGGTCGGCTTTCATTCGCGCATATGCAGTTGGCGTTTGCCACTCGCGCATGCGCGGACAAAAGCCAAGTGTGCCCGCGTGAGTGCTGAGCACTGACTGTACATGCGCAATGGGTTTTCCGGCTTGATGTCCTCTTTTTCGAGTGGTGAATTATGGTAACCCTATGTTAGTGTTAGGACCTGCTTCGGTCATGCCTTGTAAGTGGCAGCAGGCTTAAGACACTTTGGCCAAAGGGTTAAACTAAATTACCCTTTTTACAAGAGATATATAGGTATTTCACTGTGTATTTTGTCACAATGGAAGTAGCTTTGGGCATTTTTGTTTTTTGTTGTATACATTTAGCCATGCCCACTAGCACTCCTTTGGACACTTATATGCATATATATATATATTATGTGGTAATGGTTGGGGTTTCTCAGAGCTTGTTGGGAATCTGTGTATTTTGTTAAACCCTATGTTTATCACACACAACCCTCACACTGTATATCCCCTTGTGCTGCATGCAATAAGGCAGAATTCAAATAGGGTGCAGAGGGCGAAGAGGATTCAAGTTATCAATGGAAGGCTGAATTGAGTTCTTGTGCTCACCTTACATAAATGGGAGGGAGAGGACACGTATGTGTTAAGACGGCCAGACGCCCTGATTATGGCTTTGAAGAACATGGGTAGATGCCTTGATAATGGCGTTGAAGAACATGGGCAGATAAGAACCACTTGACCCACCTAGTTTTCGTACTTGTTGTGAAACCTCCAACCCTATTAGATCCTTTGGTATCTTTCATATTTAAGATAACCTTCTCCAAGCATATGAGCTCCCTTACTGTATTAGCCCTTACCACCTCTGTTGGGCGGCTAATCCATTAATCCACCACCCTTTCCGTGAAGTAGTATGTCCTCACAGTTCCCCTTAGCCTGCCACTATCCAGGTTCCTCTTGTTCTAGAGCGTCTCTACCTCTGAAATATGCTTCCCTCCTGCACCTTGTTGAAACCCTTGATAGATTTGAACGTTTCTACCACATCTGTCCATGTGACTTCAGCATGGTTTCCTTTTGACTCTGTGTTTTAGATACAGTGAGGAGAAAGGTTGGGAGCTGCTCTGGTTGACTACGGGCGTCTTTCCACCCAGCAATGTGCTACTACCTCATGTGCAGAGATTTATTCAGTCCCGCAAGCAACACCCACTGGCAAGTGATTGCATGCACCGACTCCAGAAAGCACTCAGGTATGAGCAGGGATATTGTATTTGGGGGAGGGTGACTCGGGGGAACTAAGTTTTGGTACCCTTTTCTTTTTTTTAAATGGATCAATAAACTCCATGTACTGATTGTAAAAGTATTAGTGGGACTGGCATACAAACTAGGAGTAGACAGATGTAGCGAGACTTGCTGTCTCCGGAGTCGCGGCTGAAAATCCGCGGCTCCAGTGATATTACTGCTGCAGCCGCGCTGCGGGGGTCCATGCTTCTGGATCGGACCTCCCGCGGCAATAATCCTCCGGCACCGGGACAATCGTGGTTTGCCCCGATGCCAAAAGCAGTAAAGTTTGCTACATCTGTATAGATATAGCAAAGGTTAGAATGCAGAATGTCACATTAAAATGCAGTGGAAGTGGGAGATAGAAAGACTGGGGGAGAGAAATGGAGGGAGACTGGGGGAGGGGTGGAGAAAGAGAATGGGGGAGGAGGAAGAGAGACTGAGGAGGGGGTGGAGAATGGGGTGGGAGAGAGGATCTGGGGGGAGGGAGAGAGTGTCTAGGGGAAGGGGGCAGAGAGAGACTGGGGGAGGGCAGAGAGACTAGAGGGAGGGAGAGACTAGGGGTAAGGAAGGAGCGAGACTAGGGGAGGGAGGGAGAGAGACTGGGGGGAGGGAGGGAGAGACTGGGGGCGGGGAGGGGGAAGACAAGGGGGAGTGGGAGACTGGGGGGAAGGAGAGGAAAACTGGGGGTGGAAGCGATTGGGGGAGGTAGTGAGAGGGAGACTGGGGGGACCAAGGGGAGACTTTGGGAAGGAAGGAGAGAGACGGGAGGGGTTATATCCAAAGGTTTACTGAAATCCTTTAGTGTAATTGCTTCCAGCATGTCTGCTGGGAGGTTAGTCTATGACTTCACTTCCTGTTCAGAAACCAAGTATCCTCTCACCATCATTTCACCACCCTCCAGTCTCTGTATGTAAGCAATGGACCTTATTATTTTGGACCACATCTGGTGTTTTTTTTTTTTTTTACATCCTTTTGGAGATGTGGTCTTTATAATTTAACACAACACTTGAGGGGAGGTCTCTGGGGAAATGCAACATCCTTCTTGCTGCTAATAACTGCTAATAACTCACCCTGGGAATACCACTTGTTTTGCAGGAATGGTTCCAGAAAATATCCACCACATTTGGTTGAAGTAGAGGCAATTCAGCACAAAACAACCCAAATTTTCCACAAGGTGTATTTCCCCGATGACACAGACGAGGTAGGAATTAGAACGTAACAAGGGTAGCGTTCTCATAGCAGTAAGCACACCATTAGTGGGTAGAGCAGACTGGAAGTGCCCCTCCCGGAGTTATCACTGGCTCCTGAACCAGCTCCAGATGGAACCAGTTGAGTTTGATAAAGTTGCAATTTACTTCTCCAAGGACGAGTGGGATTATTTAACAGAAGAACAGAAGGAACTTTACAAGGATGTGATGATGGAGAATTACCAGGCTCTCTGCTCTCTAGAATGTGTCAATGTGACGCCTGAGATTGTATCAATGATTGAGCGCGGAGAAGTGCCGTATATAAGGGGTCACCAGCAGTATAAGGAGAAGGAAAGTCCTACAGATATCAGCACTGCTGATGGATTCGTGAGCAGGAATTCCCCTGAAGGATATCACATTTTGCTTTGTTCACCAGATTGTATAGTGGAAGATACCAGTGTTACGCAAATGTATCACGGATCAAATCACATTAGTCAGGATATACCAAGCCAGAGTCTGAGAGAAACGAAAATTCACACAGGAGAAAGACCATTTATATGTTCTGAATGTGGGAAATGTTTTACCCAGAGCTCTGATCTTGGAAGACATCGGAGGCTACACACAGGAGAAAGACCGTTTGTATGTTCTGAATGTGGGAAATGTTTTACCCGTAACTGTCATCTTGTTACACATCAGAGAAGTCACACAGGAGAAAAAACAAGACCACCATAACAATCTACCGGAGACTCTCACAGCCACCACCAGTACCAGTCTAAGTTCTTGCAAAACTAAATCTGTCTCACATTTTAATCTGGTCTGTAGCTGTTACATACGCCTATAATATATATTATCTCTAACTGTGCATGCAATGTCTGGTATATAATGTATACCCTGTTCACGTATGTAACAATGCATTTGTAACCATGTATTTTTTGTCATCATAACTCTATGCCCAGGACATACTTGAAAACGAGAGGTAACTCTCAATGTATTACTTCCTCGTAAAATATTTTATAAATAAATAAATAAATAAATTAGGGGATAAGGGTGGGTGCTCACTTATGGCACCTGCCCCAACCCACAGTGATCTAGCTTAACCCTTCATTTTTCTTGCTCGCATGTAGGGGCAGGATTTGCTCATACTAAGGGGCGAGTGGTTATTATAATCCACAAAGCCACTAATAGGTTAAAAATATTGCTATATAGTGTAATACTTATTGATCCAGAACACTGATTAGCATGTTCATACATCAGGATCATCTATGCGTTTAATAACCGTTTAATTACCCAGTATTTTAAATTGGGCACACATTAAAGTTTATTTATTTTGTAATTATACTCACCAATCCATCCAGGTAGTGGCAGAGCGCCCAAACCAGGTTACTCTCTCTCACATATCTACCTGGGGAGCACCACCACTACACCAACAACATAGCTGATGCGGGGGTCACCCTAGTAGTACGCAAAACGGGGGCATCAAGCTGTACCACACAGTTAACGATGCCTTTTATTCCAATGATGGGAGTGATAGTCACTGCGTTGTCAGCAATAGATTACCCTGCCTCTTACCACTTTGAATAGGTGAATTGGAGTGTTAACAAAGTCAATCCAGTTTAAAGTTGCTGCTGTAAACCAATGCTGTGAGACCCATTGTCTCGTATCTCTTAGGTCAGGGGTTCTCAACTCCAGTCTTGAAGATCCCCCCAGCAGGTCAGGTTTTGAGGATATCCCAGCTTCAGCACAGGTGGCTCAATCAGTGGTTCAGTGTTTGACTGAGCCACTGATTGTTTTGAGGATATCCCAACTTCCGCACGATTTGCAAGCTCCGATAGCGCATGCGCATGAGCCTTCGGTAAATTCCAATCGCACATGCGCACGACCATCTGGCAAACACCAATCACACATGCACATGAACGGCCGGCAAACACCAATCGCGCACGAGCGGCCGGCAAATACAAAATCACACGTGCATAAGTAGCCAGCAAACACCAATCGCGCATACGCATAAGGGTCCGGCAAACGTCAATCGCGTATGTGTGGCCGACAAGCGCTCATCGCACATGCACAGTTGACGCTCGCCATTCACGCATGCGTAGTCAGCGCTTGTGAGACATTTGTCCCGGTTTTTGCCGTGACAAATATGGTCACCTTATTGCAACACGTTCTAAAAATGATTCGATGCCCTGAAGTGTCACAGTAGAATGTTCACAGTAGAATGTTCACAGTAGAATGTTCACAGTACAATGTTCACAGTACAATGTTCACAGTACAATGTTCACAGTACAATGTTCACAGTACAATGTTCACAGTATAATTTTTACAGTAGAATGTTTACAGTAGAATGTTTACAGTAGAATGTTCACAGTAGAATGTTCACAGTAGAATGTTCACAGTACAATGTTCACAGTACAATGTTCACAGTACAATGTTCACAGTACAATGTTCACAGTACAATGTTCACAGTATAATTTTTACAGTAGAATGTTTACAGTAGAATGTTTACAGTAGAATGTTCACAGTAGAATGTTCACAGTAGAATGTTTACAGTAGAATGTTCACAGTAGAATGTTCACAGTAGTCTTATCTTACAGGCGTTTGAAGTGGAATCCAGCACTAAAGCCAAGGATTTCTGCCAAGATATTGCTACCAGGCTGCTGCTAAAATCCCCAGAGGGCTTCAGTTTGTTTGTGAAGATCTCCGATAAGGTGGGAATAGAAGTATAGTATTACATAAAATGAAAGTTACAGTAGGTTATGGTTTTTTCCCCCCCAATGCTACAGCTTTATTTCACCAAGTGGTCGGAAGTGGCTTAAAAATATATGGCATATACAAAAGCAGTGTCCACGGCGCTAGTGAGTTAATGTCCACAATACCATAGTCCAATGACAGTCCTTAGTAGAAAAACAGTCCTGGCAGATGGGTGGATTCACCAACAGAGTTCTGGATGGATTAAATGGTCCTCAGAAATGTTTCCATGTGGTTTCTGTAATCAAATAAAAACAGAAACACACAAATTGCGCAGTATAATAGACACCAAAGCCCTAACCAAAAAGGGAAAAACCCCAACTCACAAGATATATTCTTGTTGGTTCAGGGGAGAGAATCTGTAATAGGCCACGTCTTCACTACATTACCAGGAGAATCATCCCGTTCAACCACGTGGGGTCCGTGGATATCGAGGTGAAGACGTGGCCTATTACAGATTCTCTCCCCTGAACCAACAAGAATATACCTTGTGAGTTGGGGTTTTACCTGCTGTGACAGCGCTATGTCCATGGATGGCGCTATAGAAATAAAGATATACATGGAGATGGAAGATACGCACGATAATTAGCGAAATCGTGTGATTAGTTGTAATAATTGAGCGATTTGGATTTGGTGCATTACCGCTCCATTTGTTGGCATTGGAAAGTGCATGACCACAATAGCAAACCGCAGAATAACGTATACAAACTCACGTCCTGCCACATTACTCGTGTTGTAAACGGATGCAATAATGTCTGCTACATGTATACATACATACATGCATACATACATACATTTAAGCAAAGCCATCAACTTAGAATAGGTGCAATGTATTTTTAAGTCTTGTGTATATCAGACAAATTGAACGTTATTAATATTATATCACAATAAATATTGCATCCCATTTTGCATGATTTCAATAAAAAGCACTACCTTGGGATATATTTTTTACGGCAGTGGCTCTACAGCTGTTTGCTAGATATGAAGTTATGTGCACTTAAATATTAACATCTTATGAACTTCCTATACAGCGTTTGATGACTTTATACACAGCTATGTTTCTATGGTTTCCCTAAATATACTGTAATTCAAGTGTGGTGATAATATGTTATATATCTTTCTTTTCAGGTTGTTCGTGTATAATGTTTATATTATCTTTAATTTCAGGTTATTAGTATATAATATCTTTTCAACATCTTTAATTTCAGGTTATCAGTGTCCCAGAAGGTGATTTTTTCTTTGATTTTGTGAGACATCTTACAGACTGGATAAAAAAAGCCCGACCTGCAAAAGATGGTAAGCAAAGTTTAAGTTATGAGTCTAAGCCCCCTGTACCATTTACAGAGTCTCAGCCTATTGTATTGTATGTCTTTTTTTATATAGTGCCATTAATGTACATCGCGCTTCACAGCAGTAATCAATGTGGTAATCAAATAAATAACAGATAATATAAATAACAGATCATGGGAATAAGTGCTTTACACATAAAAGTAACATTATGGAAGAGGAGTCCCTGCTCCGAGGAGCTTACAGTCTAATTGGTAGGTAGGGAGAACGTACAGAGACAGTAGGAGGGAGTTCTGGTAAGTGCGTCTGCAGGAGGCCAAGCTTTATGTATCATGTGTTTAGAATATCCACAGTGCTATTCATATGCTTCTTTATAGCCTACAATTATACATGTTCTGCAATGCGTTGCCGAAGCCTTCAGTACTGAGGGTTTAACGACGACGGTCCACCCACGAGGAACAATGAATCTGTTTTAAATCAATTGCCTTTACCCTACATCCTTTATCCTGATCACATACTGTACTTAATCTGGAAATCCCCAAAAGTTTTCTGCTTTGGAGAAATGTTGCTTTGAGAAAACATTTTTTCTGGGATGCTCTCTACACACCTGTCCGACTCTTGCGTTCCGCTCAAGGATGTGTTCCATCTATCCCTTTTGTATCTAAAGCCCTCTCCCACCTTAAACCTTTCTCATTTACTACCTCACACCTCTAAAAACACATCTTAAAAACACACCTCTTTAACGAAGCATATGGGTAGCTCCGCTGGCTGACACATCTCATGTGCATTTACCATGGCTTCTTGCTGACGCACTTTCCAGATCACCCTCCTACTGTCTTTGTAAGTTCTCCCCACTTGCCACTTAGATTGTAAGCTCTTCAGGGCAGGGACTCCTTTCCTAATACTATTAAAACTGAAGTGCTTATTCCCATTATACAGTATGTTATATTATGTCACTTGTATTACTGCTGCGATACGCTATGTACATGGATGGCTCTATATAAATAAAAATATATACAGTACGCACATACATTTAAAAATGAACTTCATTGCGATTTTCTACAAACTGCTTGGTACTGTGGGTCTGTGCTGCACTTTTGGATTTTTTTCCCGGTAATCTTGCAGTGTGTTGTGGGCCCTTCTGTCTGATATTTGGGATGGTTGTTGTAAAAGCTCAAACTGGCCGATCTTAGACATTAAATCCCCCAAAATGCAGGTCTCCTGTAGGACAGAGGTAGAATGTAGAGCTCCACTCACAAGTTCACAATGCAATTCTTCATTTATTGTATCAGCCAAGAACAGGGGACGAACAACGTTTCCAGTCCCATGTGGACCTTTCATCATATGGGATCCGAAACGTTGTTCGTCCCCTGTTCTTGGCTGTTACAATAATAAATGAAGAATTGTATTGTGAACTTGTGAGTGGACCTCCATTTCCGGGAGTTATATCAATGTATGTGTGTTTTTTGCTGCAAGTACCACATGAAAAAGTGAAGCACTGAGACGCAGAGTTTGATACCAATCATTATAATCTGTGCCGCCTATAACTCCTTCCTTACACCTCCTATTGACACTCCCCAAAAGGCAAGCAGGCACACACGGAGCAAAACTGGGAGAAAAGACCTTGATACACTGACACAAAGACACGCAAGATGAATTTGCTTAGGAACACTGCACTGGATAGGCATCAAGATCCAGGTGGCGATTGTAAGGCCTGGGACATAGTAGGGTGAGCAGTGCTGAACCGCGCTGAGCCGTGCTGAGGGGAAACATTATCCCTATCAGCGCGGCTTTAGAGGGCGCTTCCGCACGCTTCCGCAGGTGTGCGGAGGCGTGTGGAAATGCAGGAGACAGGCAAGTTTAAAATTTGCCGCTCCTGCAAGCGCAGGGCCGGTCACGTAACGGCCAGAAGCCAATGGCAGTCTGTGACGTCGGCGCCGTGATGTGGCGCCGTAGCCCCGCCTCCCGGCCCGCCTCCCACCCTGCACACAAGCGCGCTCGCTGACGCTCATGCAGGGACAAGAAAAATCTCCTGCGTGAGCAGGTGAGCATGAGCGTCAGCGCTGCCCAGCACTGATCAACCTACTGTGTCCCAGGCCTAAGGCTTGCATTTCCCAATGAATCCACAGAAAGGGATCTGGGATCAAGCCTAAGAACCCGATGTAACTGTTCTAAGTGTTGTGTAAGTAGTTTTCTGGTCAAGCATTCCAGTGCACGCCTGCGGGTGACGAATCGCTGTGAAACGTGTTTTGCAGGTATAGTGCCTTCACTCGCGTACCAAGTGTTCTTTATGAAGAAATTGTGGACTAATACTATGCCTGGAAAGGACCCAATGGCTGATTCCATCTTCCACTACTATCAGGTATTGTGTTATTGTAAGGATTTCTTCCTACTTTCAATCTGAAATGGATTAGGAGGTGTGGCAGGGTACAGTATATGGCAGGGACACCGTGGGTTGAATCTAATTTTTACTGGTGATGTTCAGGATGGTGGTTGATTTCTTGACACAAGTTGGTGCAGTGATTTAAACTGAGATCCTCAAAGCCCGGCCAAACTGGACCCTATATCCCTTTTCCTAGTCATCGTGTGAGCGTGGCTATTAGCAAGTTTGCCATTTTGCTGACCTGTGGACTTGTATTACAGGAGTTACCAAAGTACATACGTGGATACCATAAATGCACCCGAGAGGATGTGCTGCAGCTGGGTGCGCTGATCTACAGGGTACGGTTTGAAGATGACAAGTCCTATTTCCCAAACATCCCCAAAATGCTGAAAGAGCTGGTGCCTCAGGATCTAATCCGGCAATTAAATCCAGATGACTGGAAGAGGGTACGTAGGAGATATGTTATGTCCTGGGTCCATTCTTCCTGTCTCACTTATGTTCTGAATCAATAGTTCTCCCTATATGTCCATAACACCATCTGGAATTGGCATAAGATGCACCGATCTGTAAGAACCTCATACATTTTCCAAGTTATTGTTAAAATAATTATTATAACACAATCTACTTTAGATTCCTCTATGTAGCTGCCCCCAGGGTAATTACAACCCCTGCTGTGGCAGGACATTTCCAGAAGAGAAAAAGAATCGGTAATTATACTATTATTACCCAAATACGGGAGTGTAGGCTAAAGGGAGATACAGGCTTTTCAATGTCTTTTAACTGCAAAACTGGAGCAAAAAAATATCACCAGATGTATTTGGAAAATAATCTAATTGAAAGCAAAGTTGTTTTTTTCTCGATGATCAATCTGGTGCTATTTTCCATTTCTGTTTTGTAACAGGGAGACTTCGATAAAATAACCCTGATTTATCACCTACACTGACATGGCATATACCAAAGAGCCATGTACAGTATGTGGGATGGTCAAGAGCTAAACAGGTTATCTAATGCAGTCAAGAACATCACCTTAACCCCCATAAGCTGTTGGTGCTTATCCTACCTAGAATTCCAATCACTGGTAATACTGGAGCAAAACACAGAAACAGGCTTATGATAGCAAAACAGTAATGGTCATTTGTATATTAAATATCATTATTATTTCATTTAAAACTATATGTGGCTTTCTGCATTGCTTTGTTCCATTGCTAGCCTACTTTTAGGTCAGTTGAAATAACGACTAGTAATCATACATTATAGTGCTATTCTGAGGGAGTTTAATAAGGAGTCCCCATGGTATAGAATGGATGAGTAATTTTGAACAACAATATCGTGTACTGGAAAGGCAATTTATTGTGCAGACCTGTACATACCACACCGCCTCTCCATTGTACTTATTGGTTTTGACACAGTCTGTTCTTCCTTGCAGTCCATTGTTGCGTATTTTAATAAACACGCTGGGAAAACAAGAGAGGAATCCAAGGTTGCCTTCCTAAAGATAATCTTCAAGTGGCCCACGTTTGGATCAGCTTTCTTTGAAGTGAAGGTACAGTACAGCAAATCCCATTGTTCTTGGTCGAAGACATTTTCATACATTGAAAACAAGATAAGAAAAATGTACAGGAAACAATCATTGCAAATCCAAACTACTGCACACTGTATTATGAGGGAAACAGTGGATTTAATGTAATGGGTTGTTCCATATTATTATTATTATTGTTATTATTATTATGATTATGATAATTAAACCAACCACTGTTAAAGCCCTTAGAAACCTAATGGCAACCCTGATAAGGAACTGAAACACTGGTTAATTTGTACAATTGTTGTCAATAAAGCCGAGATATGATTCTTAATTTATTATATAGTGGGAATTGGACTATGGTGCTATTCTCATACAGTACTGTAGCTCATTATCTCTGTTCATTTATACACTTTAATATTTGAAGGAGCACCCAATACCCAGGCACAATTAATCAACAGCATTTGATTGGGGTAGTTTAAACAAATGATCTGTCTTATCAGACAAAACGGGGGTTCGATCACTATGCTCACTCATAGAAAATGATGGCGTACGTACAGTAGACACTTCCTCATTTTCTAGGGGGCTATCAGGCTGACCGCTCCAACGGATCAGTCAGCCCAGTTCCCGGCATCCAGGCGCTAGTCGCGATCATGGAGCGATCACATGACCGGAAGTGCCAGTGTTCCGGTGGCGCCCCTGGCACTGTAAAGGTTAAAGCCGCAACCCTGCCTACACTTCTTCGTATCTCTAATAGATCGTTTTACAGAACTCGAGCTGTGCACTCCTGAACTTCAGCACCGGAGAGCTCCCGGTTCTGGAGATACTTAATGGCTCAGTTGCCGGTGTTTTCTCTCCCTTTAGGGAAATTAAAATGGGTGTGAATCCTTGCGGGTCGCGTGGGCCAGCAGGAGGCAGCACCGCCAGGAAAGGGATAATGTTGCCGCTTCCTATTGGGCAACCGCAGCAACCATATATAACCCGTTGAGTGACCCAAGACGAATCTGAATGTCACGAGAGCCGGCAAACTAGGGGCCCAGTGACATACAGGGTTTGTTCTGCTAGGAATGCTCATTTTGTCGGGCACGAACGCGATTGGAACGGAAATAGAGTATCCTCCACTTCCGTTCACATCCAGGGGGCCCACGCCCATGACCACAGGATCGCTACACCACACTGTTTTTCTGCTGATGGTTCGAGCTTCATTGACAGGGAGTTGCTGTTTCAAAGCACATTGATTAGGGGCCAGTGTGAGAGTCTCTTCTGTGGGCGGTTTATAAAGCATCCATACTGTACATGCTGACCTTTGACCCATGTGCTTGGAATGTCATGGACTACAGAACTCTAATGGGATTCTGGGGTCATTCTGATTTGTAATGTATGGTCCTTTTTCTTCCTTTTCTTCAGCAAACAACTGAGCCGCATTTCCCAGAGATCCTCCTAATAGCCATCAATAAGCACGGTGTCAGCCTAATCGACCCAAAGACCAAGGTAGTTTATTCAATAACTTCAACCTGAATCCTGGATTACACAAAGGAAACGGCAGTGACAGATTGAGGCAGTGAGCAGCAATGTTCAGTCACATATCAAAGTTTCCTACACATCGGGGGCATTTCATCCATAGATCTAAGCAAAGAAAGCACAGACTTATGTAACCCCTCTGTTCCCACAGTCCATATGTACTATGGCGGAGCCTGAGTCCTTACTGCCTTAGATCAATATAATTGAACCCCTTGAATAAAACCAGAAGAGACCTGCGTATATAGTTACTGCTGCTTTATGCACCCTGGGTAACCTTAACCTGGCAGCCCTAACTCTTAATGAAAACAATATCTCATAACACATCATATATAATACATATATATAATGTGTGTGTGTGTGTGTGTGTATATATCTATATATATATATATATATCTATATATATTGTATTGTATGTCTTTATTTATATAGCGCCATTAATGTACATAGCGCTTCACAGTAGTAATACATGTGGTAATCGAATAAATAACAGATAATATAAATAACAGATCATGGGAATAAGTGCTTTAGACACAAACATAACATTAAGGAAGAGGAGTCCCTGCCCCGAGGAGCTTACAATCTAATTGGTAGGTAGGGAGAACGTACAGAGACAGGAGGAGGGAGTTCTGGTAAGTGCGTCTGCAGGGGGCCAAGCTTTATGTATCATGTGTTCAGAATATCCACAGTGCTATTCATATGCTTCTTTAAGCAAGTGTGTCTTAAGGTGGGTCTTAAAGGTGGATATATATATATACATACACACACACACACACATACACACACGAGCAGTCCTATCCCCCCCCCCCCCCCTCCCAGGTAACATAATTTAGTTTTATAATTCATACAGCTGCTCTTGGTTCAGTGCCTTGACAGTAAAAGGACTAACACATCATCCACATCCTACAGCATGCAGGTTATCCCTCACTTGGTGCAGGTTTTAGTGACTGCAGCCTCCTGACCCCACAATGGGGTTATTTACTAAAGTCTGCAGGCTGCAAAACCAGCACAAGAAACAGCTGCATATTAACCAAAGAAAAATAATCCCATAGAAGGCAACCAGGCGTTTTTCTTTGATAAATCCGGTGCAATGCGTTTGCATGGGCTGTGTCTCAGTTTTAATAGATAACCCCCTATTTCCCCATGATCTATTCTAAATGGATGAAACGGCAATACAGGGGGAACCAGCATTCATAGCAGATCCAAACAAAGGTGAATCTCACACGTGGTCCAAATTTCAGGTGGGTTTATTTGAAAAGAGAGGAGCTGACAGGTAAATGAGGCTTTTTCACCGACCACTCGAACCGCAACGCGTTTTCGGACGATCTGCTCTTTCCTCTGGGAGGCAGGGACAGATGATCCGGAAGCGCATTGAGGTTTGAGTATGGTGAAATAGCCTAATTTACCTGTCAGCTCAGCTTTCAACAAATACATTCACCTGAAATTCTGCTAACACGTGAGCTTCACCTTCTGTTTGAATGCTGGTTCTCCCCGTGCTTTGCTTTTTTTTTAACTTGTCTTGTGGATTTCCAGGTCAGGGTCCCTAGCGCCTTGTAGCTCTTTATATTAGAGTGTGTCTCTATATCTCTTTTCTTTTTTTGGAGTGCACAATAGTCCTAATTTGCCTTCTATTCTAAATGCCGGACCACAAGGAAGACACTGGTAATGTAATGTCTAATGTGTAATACAGATGTAGACCCCACTGCCGGGGGAAGCCAAGGAACCCTGACCGCAGCTCCCCCTTCCCTCCCCCCCCCCCCCCACCCAGCAGCTGGAAATCTCTCCATGGGGGGGGGGGTCTCATTTGGAAGAACAGACCTTCTGCAGGCAGCCGCGGCTTTGACTATCCCCAGGGCCACCACGTTTTGCTGTTTGTGCCACAGCTCTGGGGACAGTGAGTCGGGCTACATCTGTATCTATTTTGGCTTAAATTATATGTAGATGTTTCTGCTGCAAGTTACATTTTTCCGATAACGCCTCTGGTGGCACAAGGTGTGCGCAGTGAAACGTTACAATCTTGTAATGAACGAGGAAGAGAAGAAAACGTCAGGTACAGTATGTAGTGAAGCGACTCTCATATTTACACCTCCCCTATGTGTTTTTTAATGCAGGACATCCTCACTACTCACCCCTTCACAAAGATCTCTAACTGGAGCAGTGGGAATACTTATTTCCACATAACTATTGGAAACCTAGTGAGAGGAAGCAAGTTACTATGCGAGACCTCACTGGTAAGGATAATGAATGTGCTATTTATACACCCGGATTTTTTTTGTTTTTTTTAAATCCCCTCCCCCCCCCCCTTATTTTGTAACATGAGAAGCAGGGGGTCCCCATAGCTGAACCACATTAATGTCAGCTCCAGGTAGCCCCCGGGTGTCCGAGATAATTATAGGGGGGGAAGGTGCCACTTGTTCCTCCCCTTCAGGAAAAAACAAAATGGAAGTTTAAAGCTCATGTGTGATGCGGGCCAATAGGAAGTCACCACGTCATCCGTCGCAGCTTCCTATTGGCCGGCATCATGCAGAAGATTTAAACAACCGGGAAGTGCTGCTGGCACCTTTACCTGTAATTATCTGAGGAACCACTTGTTTTACAAAGAGGTATGCATTGAACTTGGACTCTTGGTAGTGATGATATCTATCTATCTTGTCATATAAATCTGGGTATCGCCACTGACCAATAGAATACTCTATTCACAAACACTGTCAGCTCCTTTCCTGTAGCAGATGCTTGATGCAATGTAATTTCAGACATGGGGAACTGATTATTGATTCGGAGAAGGAGAAACAAACAACATCTTGCATTGTTTAATGAAGTCCACATCTGGGTCCTTTGTGGGATTTTTAAACATGCTACAGTATAAATCTATATAACTATGTACTACTGTGGATTATATTTTATTAATGTGCACTCCCACGCAAAAACAGCCTTTCCAGTTGTTATAAAGATAACCACTCATATTTTTTTAACAGGGCTACAAGATGGATGACCTTCTGACATCCTACATCAGCCAGATGCTGACATCGATGAGCAAACAGAGAAGCACCAAAGGCAGCAAGTGAACTGAGAGACAGCACTGGCGTCTGCCTGTAGACTTCATTCGCCAGTTAAAGCCCGTGGGGCATCCCTGCAGCTGGGGGAAGACATTCTCTCCCCAGCTCTGGAACATGAGCAGGCCTGAATCCCGAATCTCATCCGATTCGGACGCTGAAGGTTCCAACCCACCATCCCCATCCAGCGAGGATGACTACCTGTGATCAGCTTTCAAAGGGTGGAGGTTTTCTCAAGTTGTACCCACAGCTTGGGCCCGAAAACGGATGTGGGGGGAAGATCTAATATATTAGGATATTATGTGATGTTTCCATTTATATTTCAACAGAAAATTGAATTTTCAAGTGGGCTGTAAAAGAATAGAAAGTCTGTTATTATTTCTTATTAAGGTCAATGTATCGAGGATTTTAGAGCTGAGCTGGCATTTGAAGACAGAGAAGAAAAGATCACTAATATTCTATAAACATGTTCTTACTAAAAACAGAGCTTAGCAAAGATGGTTGCAATTCGTGAAAAGGGCCGTTGCATGAACATGCAGGGGGGGGGGGGGGGCGGAGAGAGATGGGTTTCTTAAAGCAATAGGGAGAAATTATAATATATTAAAAATGACAGATTCATATATAATTCTTAAAAACTATTTGAGAGTAAATTTAATTCCACGATGTATTATTTATTTAACTTAAAATAATGTTACTGATTTTGTTTTGAAATTCTGGATTTGAAGAAAAAAAGAAAATGAATAAATAATTTTGTGTTAATGGGTCAGTTTGCTCTTTTTATGAAGAGGCCTGTGACCGTATCAAACGGCAATCCAGTGCGAACACGTTTGCAGCAATGAATAGGTTTCTGCCAAAGTCCACACAGCTACAATCAAGGCCCCCGGTCACACACCGGGCGGTAGGAATAGACAGCGAATATGAATGAGAATGTGAACGCATTATACGGTATAAAGTCTCGGAGCCCCGGGCATAGATTTTGAACCACCAGGTTTACCAAAAATGGCTTTCCATTTTATCAAAGCTGCATCATTGAATGGGGATATTGTCTACATTCCCTTTGCCTATTTTACGGCGGTTTATTTGCCCATACGTGTTAAGGCCCATATCTACAAAGGAGTGCTATGCCATAAGGCACCTTCCAGCGCACGAAGACACTTTCAAGTGTATGGCCATAAGGTTCTGATGCTGTAAGGTGTCTAATGGCAAAGCACCACTTCCGTACACGGGCGTAGCTGCAGCCCGCGCACTTGGGGGGCCTGCTCTCCCTCTCCCCATTAGGCGGCCCATCTCTCTTCAGACAGGCGGGTGGAGATGGTATGCAGCGGAGGACCCCCGGCCTTAAACAGTGGATAAGCAGTGGAATCAGTAGTTGTTACTCAGGCAGAGGAAGATGGCTGGGGAGGAGCACGCTGTAGCAGCAGACACCGGAAGTAAGAAAGACTTTCGGTTCAGCCCACTAGAGGGCGCTCCTCCCCGGCCGTCCTGCTCAGCCTGAGTAACAACTGCTGATTCCTCTGCCGGCTTATCCTCTGATTAACGCCGGGGGCTGCCGCCGCCGCCGCCGCATACCATCTCCCCCCGTGATGTCTTATTAATGTTAATCACCACTAGAGATGGGCGGATCCGCCCCAAATCCGTTTCCTGGATTTTCTCGCAGTTTCCCTCCAAAATCCGTTTCGCGGTGTCAAATCCGCAAACGGATTTGGTCGGTTTTAATCCGCGCAGATTCATCAGAAACCGCCATTGGATTCAACCAAACGAAAGAATCCGCAAACGGATTGCTGAATCCGCAGAGTGGTTTCTGCCAATCCGTCCACGGGTTTGCGGAATCCGCGGAGTGCGTTGGTAATCATAATTTTTTAAAAATCCACAAAACACCCTTTTTGAGATTGATCCGCTGAAATCCGCGGAACAACGGAAGCGGCCGATCTGCTGCGGATACATCTCATCACCGCGGAGCTGGGACTCCGCATGTCTTACTGCAAGGGAGGTGTGGTTGCCCAGTAGTGATTTTGATGATTTTAAAATGTTATAGCAATGCTCGCACTGCACTATTAAAGAACATGTAAGGCTGCAGAAAATGTCAACTTTTCTAGGGGACAAAAACTTACATTTTTTTATTCTAAGCTATACACAATGCCCCTTAATTATGTCAAGTGCTTTATTGTACCAACCATTCCCAGGAAGTCTCAAATGCCGTAATCATGAGGTTACAAGAGAACTGATAACAAAATTGCACCAATAGTATTCATGTCACGGAATCGTATCCTTCAATGCTAATCTGTTCACTATTCTTCCATTTGAAAGAGCAGAATTCCAAGGATTCACTCAGTCAACAGTACGAAGCACTGCACAGTGACACATTGCAGACTACCATGTGTAAAGCGGTGAATGAACCTCCAAATGATTTGTGTTGGTATTAATAATCTCGATTTTTTTTTGGGGGGGGGAGAGATTCTGAATTGTGCATTTCAGTGGGTTATAATTATTTCCACTAGTGTAAGGCCAGTGAAGTGGCTGAATACATTTCCTTCAAACTCGTGCATGTTCCCTACTCCAGGGGGCTCAACTCCAGTACTCATGACCCCCCCCCCCCCCCTGAAAACCTGACCTGTATGGGGTGGGGGCTCTAGGACTGGAGTTGATCCCCCCTGCACTACCCCATCTTTGCTGATCACACTAAATTGTGTAAGGTACTGTAGTAGAATCACAGCAGGGTGTAATTTCTCTCCGGAAGGACTTGGAACTTGGACTGGAAACGTGGGCAGGTAAATGCCAGATGAGGTTTAATACAGATAAATGTAAGGTTATACATTTAGGAAACAAAAACAAACAGGTGACTTACAAATTCAATGTGGATAAATTTGGAGAATCCTTGATGGAGAAGGATTTAGGAGTGCTTGTAGACAGCAGGCTTAGCAATAGTGCTCAATGTCATGCAGTAGCTGCAAAGGCAAACAATATCTTATCTTGCATTAAACGGGCAATGGATGGAAGGCAAGTAACCATAATCATGCCGCTTTATAAAGCATTAGTAAGACCACACCTTGAATATGGAATACAGTTTTGGGCAGCACTTCATAAAAAAAAATATTATGGAAGTATAAAAAGTGCAGAGAAGAGTCACCAAATTAATAAAGGGGATGGAAAATCTGATTTATGAAGAGAGGCTAACTAAATTAGATTTGGTTACATTAGAAAAGAGGCATCTAAGAGGGGATATGATAACTATATACAAATATATTTGGGGACAATACACAGAGCTTTCAAAATAACTATTAATCCCAAGGGCAGTACAAAGGACACAGGGTCATCCCTTAAGGTTGGAGGAAAGGAGATTTCAACAGCAACAAAGTAAAGGGTTCTTTACAGTAAGGGCAGTTACAATGTGGAATTCATTACCCATGGAGACTGTGATGGCAGAGTCAATATCTTCAAAAAAAGGTTGGACATCTCTTTAGAAAGGAAAGGTATACTGGGATATACCAAATAAGTAAACATGGGAAGGATGTTGATCCAGGGAGAAATCCAATTCTTGGAGTCAGGAAGGAATTTATTTTTCACTTTATGAGATATCATTGGATATTTCACTAGTTTTTTTTTTTTGCTTGTCTTCCTCTAGATCAATGTACTGTAAATACAGATATTGGATAAAGTATGTCGTCTAAATTTAGCATAGGTTGAACTTGATGGTCATACGTCTTTTTTCAACCTCATCTATGTAACTATGCAACTTCATCAAATGTATGACATAACAAAGACGCAGAGACCTTCGTATATGAAATCCAGATTTATTCAAGCTGCAAATACAACACAAGGTCTGATGTCACAGACATGACAACCCAAATATGACATCAGAGGGCAGCAGGTGCACAATGAAACCTTACATTGCTATAAGCAGCAGCATGTTCATATTCAAAACGGGAATTCAACATTTTCACTCAAACAACCTATTTTGCAAGATAGTATGAAATGTAAAAAACATGTAAACAGTTTACTGTATCAGACACAGGCTATACTTTAACAATAGTATTTACATTTGAACTGTAAAAGTAATTGTTGCTATTACCAGATAAAGCAGTTTTGATGTATGTAATATTTTTTTTGGGGGGGGGGCGGTGATGTAAATATCACTTTTCAACGTTCCCCATGCGAGGAATGACATGAAACTAAATGCCGTTAGCAGATACATGCAGTAAACGTTACAAATGCCCTTTCTTATATATAAAAAAAAAAAGTTGAAAAGTCTCAAATATTTTTTAGACTTACTAAGACTGTCCAAACACTGGAGGTTTGCTATAAAAAGGTAACGGAGAAAGAGTGGGAAAGATGCGGGTACAGGAGAAAGTAGAGATTATATACAGTACAGTACACATCAATCCTGATTATTTCTACAAAATTAGTTCAAACTTATTTTAGCAGTTTTTAATCACAATATCAAAAATATAAGGCCGCCTCTTCGGAGTGTAAGTGGTTAACTGGTCGGAGGCCAGAATATTAAATAGTGCTGCTTTAGTTCCAGCTTCAGTCACTAACACCACGTGATTTTGTGCAAGCGTTCCGGAGATTAAATGGACCGTAATCATGCTATTCCACTGCGCTGATTGGAAGCTGTGATGTGCTTTAGAAAGGTGTGGCCATGATACCTTCATTATCTCCACTGAAGCGAAGAAAGAGCGGGTGGACCTTACATTGATGAAGCTGGAGTGTATATTTCCAGTGCACTGGTTTTAGTATGTTCATTTGTAAGTCAAACAATGTATCATTAATTTGACATCCTTGCTGTTCTCCAAGATATCAACTATACAGGGGTGGCCAACTCTAGTCCTCAAATAAGAATGAGGTACAGTGGGCCCCTCTGGTACCTACAAAGACAGGGTTATGAGGAGGCTAAACTAAGGGATGCACCCATGGTATGTTTAAGGAGGCAGGAAGGTGGTAGATAATATATGAAAGGGAATGGGACTAACGAGGTGTGTTATCAGTGAAATAAAATATACTGAAATTGCAGCTTCACGTGAGAAACCACATGATCATACATGAGCAATTCCGGGTTTCCTGAAATCTGGTATAAGTGCTAGTTCTGCATTCAATATGCACCGGATCACACAAAGAACTTGCACTGATACCATCATGACTGTAGTTCTCCGTTCAGAACGAAGAAATGCCTGTGCAAGACTTATAAGATGCTGTCTATCTGTCTGTGTCTCTGAATAAATATGATGAAGATAATTCGATCTGTGGACTTATTGACTGAGGTGATACACCTATTTTCTGAGTTGGCCACCCTTGTACTCTACTGTCTGCACAACAAGTACTGTCACAACAGGTAGGTGGGTGGATGGGTACTGTAGTTAGGTAAGATGCAAAGCCTGTGAGAACACCAGCTGCGTACCCTTCACCTCAAAAAGGTGGAGCACTCTACAATCGCCAGAGCAAAGCTTGCAATACAGTAAGCGTCTGAGTTCCCTGAAATCCAATAGCTGGAAGTTTTAACATGTTGAGAATAATCTTCTTAGTCCAAGCCATCGTACGTCAATGCCAACGGTGAAAGGCTAGTGCACATAGAAATATACAGGCGGCCACCGGCAGAGCTCTAGTCCTATTGTGCCGGTCGGACTTCTTGAGAGATCCCATGGATTCGGACGTTTTCAGCAGGCCCTCATGGTGGCAGTGTTGGATGTCGGGTTGTTAGTGGTCTTGCCATCACCATCTTCAGAGACAGACATATCAAGCTCTGCAAAATAAGAGATTAGGATGAGTGCCTGAAATCCTTACAACACTGGTTTGGAAGTTATGATATCGCTCACATTCGGGCGATACTGGTCCAAATTTGCAAAGCAACGCTAAGCCATCCAACCCCCTTACCACTCATGTGGCTTAGCACCACTTAGAAAATATGGTCCACTACGCCCTGTTTGGTCAATATAGCCTGTACAGCGAGACACCATCCAACAGAATCCTGGAAGATCGGATATATGATGTGAAATAATACAATGTAGAACATTTATCAATAGGAATAACCCAAAGTACTGTAAGCAAAGAACAGCTTTCATGTTGAATATGTAAAGTGTGTAAACCTGGAAAAGGGTATTATCTACAAACATATATGTTTACATTTACACAATGTTGTGTGTATAGCAGGGGTGGGAAACTCCAGTCCTCAAGTGTCACCAACAGGTCAGGTTTTCAGGATATCCCTGCTTCAGCACAGGGGGTGCAGTCTTTGACTGAGCCACCTGTGCTGAAGTAGGGTTACCTGAAAACCTGACCTGTTAGTGGCCCTGGAGGACTGGAGCGGCCCACCCCGGGTGCGTACGTCAACGTTTAACCCCTTTCGCTGCCAGACACATCTAACCTTTGGGGTTTTTTCTTTTCTTAAGTGGGTGCAAAATCCCATGTTGTAAACCAATCTAGCACTAAACATGCTAAAAATGAACACAAACAACCAGTTTTATTGTAGCCGTGATGCACTCATTATTACAGCGCACAGAAGTGGGTACAGGGTGTACTCGCTCACGCTGCTTTTGGGTGGATGATTTCATTTTCCTAACATTTTCCCTTTCAGTGTCGCAGCAGTTCCCGGTAATAAACAGAGCACTGAACACTTTCTTTGAAGCCAACAAAGGTTCCGTTTCTCCCCCCCACCCTGCTAGAACTGCTCTGAGACTAGAGATACAGAATGCCGACTAATAGCACCTGTCACAATAAAGTGCCTCAAATGGAAGAATTAACTCGGCACGGGGCTTTGCCATTTATTTCGAGAAAGGGTACCTTTTTATATTTCTTTTACAGTCACGTCAAGAACAAAGCACAAAACTGTGCACTTCAATTAAGCATCAGGAGAGCATGTCACTACTATCCGAAAATCCTCAAGCAGTTAAGGACTGAAAAACAAGGAGAAATCCATCACAAAAATGGATCCCTTTCTCATTTTACAACACACACAAGCTTTGGGTGTAATTATGGGACTCTTGGGTGAGATTAATCAATGTAATGTGTGAGTTTTTTTGTTTTTTTGCTTCAGATGCATAGTCACACACTATGTACCTTAATTAAAGTATAGCCCCACAATGCAACATATACACTAGGTTGGAGCTGCAATAAAAAGAAGGTGTGTCTAGGGACCGTGGTTAATTTACTTGCGGCATGATTCATTTGCTAGTTCTTCTATCATTTATATTGTTTGTTTCAGAATTTAAGGCTTGTTCAATAAGTTTACAAAATGAGTTTCCAAGGCTGGCAATTACAAATTGGTAGTGATCGGTGTACAGCCGTGTTGGTCGTTTCTTCCATAGTAACAAAGGAGGTGGAGGGAGTAGGGGATGTGATGCGTTTTATTAGATAAGCGTAAGTAGTTGATTTGTTACAAGCTTTCCAACCTCTCAAGTTACCCAATGAAGGGTCCTCAGAGGTTCAAAAGACTGTAACACATCAACTACTTGTTGGTCCAATAAAAGGTCTCATACCCCTAACTCCCTCTCCCTCCTTTGTTACTACATGTTATCGAATAATAATTTTTCAGTAAACAGCGATGGCTGAAATTGGTTATAGTCCTGGTAACCAATGTTTTCACTTCAATACATTACTGAGACAAATAAAAATCGACTTTGCAGACCTTCCCAATTATTCTGAGTGATGTACAAAATGCTAAAATTACCGGGATGTTCACTTATATCGCAATCTGGTATCTGGGGGAGGGGACGCAGGAATAAACAGAATGGAGGTGAAGCACATACAGAGCCATATGAACTAAACAGTCTTCTACCTTGGGACGGGGGAAGCGGTAATAATGCAGAAGATTGCTTTGCCTGGCAAAAGCCTTCCCAGGGCTTAGGAGAGAGGGCCACAGCTAGGCTGCGACCCTGTTGAATGGGTGGTAATGGGGAGGTAAGGAGGGAGGATAAATCCACTTGTTGCACATGGCGGGTCCTTCCCCGCAGTGCCTGAAACAGTTACCCCGGCGATCCTCGCCATAGTGAGTGGTCGACAAATCACAAAAAAATCTACTCGCCACCTAGTACCACACGTGTGCTGCTTGGGCCAATAGGAGCTCGCCACGATGTTAAATCCACTCGCCCGGGGCGTGCAAATGTATAGGTTTGTCGAACACTGTGTATATATATACAGTGCTCGACAAATTCGGTCGCCCGCTCGCCAGGAGCGATCGGATTTGGCTCGGTGGCGATCCGTAATGGCCGCCCCTGCAACACATGCAGTTCTCTTTCAATTTTCCCCTGCTCGTGCCGAGAATTTTTTTTTTTTAATCCCCTTATTTGATTGGCCTGACGCGAGTTGGCTGCTTTACTTTTTTTTGCAGGGGGGGGGGGGGAATGGTTGCTCTATATGAGAAGGAGCAGTGACGTCCGCCTTCCTTTACAGGGCTGATTGAGGAAGTAAGTACTCTCCCTGCCCGCATGCATTGCCATTCCCCCCCCCCCCCCCCACTTGTATCCGACGGATGCTGGGTGTGTGTGTGTGTGTTTTTGTGCTATGCTGGGTGTGTGTGCGTGTTTTTGTGCTATGCTGGGTGTGTGTGCGTGTTTTTGTGCTATGCTGGGTGTGTGAGTGTTTTTGTGCTATGCTAGGTGTGTGTCATGCTGTGTGTGTGTGAGTGTCATGCTGTGTGTGTGTGAGTGTCATGCTGGGTGTGTGTGAGTGTCATGCTGGGTGTGTGTGAGTGTCATGCTGGGTGTGTGTGAGTGTCATGCTGGGTGTGTGTAGGTGGTAGCGGGGGTGTACGGGTCGGGGGGGGGTGTACGGGTCGGGGGGGGGTGTACGGGTCGGGGGGGGGGTGTACGGGTCGGGGGGGGGTGTACGGGTCGGGGGGGGGTGTACGGGTCGGGGGGGGGGTGTGTACGGGTCGAGGGGGGGGTGTACGGGTCAGGGGGGTGGGAGGGGGGTGTTCCTTCCCCCTCTTGTCCCCGGCGCTCCCTTGGTTGCCAGGAGATTAGCGCGGGAGAGTTCCCTCTTGGGTGGTAGCGGGGGGTGGTCCTTCCCCCTCTGGTCCCCGGCGCTCCTTCAGCTGCTCGCCCGGGGCGGGGAGTGTTTCTTCCCCCTCTGGTCCCCGGCGCTCCTTCAGCTGCTCGGCCGGGGCGGGGAGTGTTCCTCCCCCCCCCCCCTGGTCCCCGGCGCTCCTTCAGCTGCTCGCCCGGGGCGGGGAGTGTTCCTTCCCCCTCTGGTCCCCGGCGCTCCTTCAGCTGCTCACCCGGGGCGGGGAGTGTTCCTTCCCCCTCTGGTCTCCGGCGCTCCCTTGGTTGCTGCGAGATTGGCGCAGGGGTGTTCGCTCCCGGGTGGTAGCGGGGGCTGGTCCTTCCTCCTCTGGTTCCCAGCGCTCTCTCGGTTGCCCACGCGTGGCGGGAGCTTGGCGCGGGGGAGGGAGGGGAGGGGGGGGAATGGTGCAGTAGTGGTGCGTGTCGTCGCGGCTGGCTGGCGCCTGATGGTTTTGGCTTGCTCGTTGAATTTTCCTAGCTTCCTCTCTCTCTCTCTTTGTGTGTGTGTGTGTGTGTGTGTATATGGGAGAGAGGGGGAGTATATGGGAGAGAGGGAGAGTATATGGGAGAGAGGGAGAGTATATGGGAGAGGGAGAGTATATGGGAGAGGGAGAGTATATGGGAGGGAGAGTATATGGGAGAGAGAGTATATGGGAGAGAGAGTATATGGGAGAGAGAGTATATGGGGGAGAGGGAGAGAGAGAGAGTATATGGGAGAGAGGGAGAGAGTATATGGGAGAGAGGGAGAGTATATGGGAGAGAGAGTATATGGGGGAGAGGGAGAGAGTATATGGGAGAGGGAGAGAGTATATGGGAGAGGGAGCGAGGGAGAAGAAGTATATGGGAGAGAGGGAGAAGAAGTATATGGGAGAGAGGGAGAGAGAGTATATGGGAGAGAGAGAGAGTATATGGGAGAGAGAGAGAGTATATGGGAGAGAGAGAGAGTATATGGGGGAGAGAGTATATGGGAGAGAGAGAGAGTATATGGGAGAGAGGGTGTATGTGTGTATATGGGAGAGAGGGTGTATGTGTGTATATGGGAGAGAGGGTGTATGTGTGTATATTGGAGAGAGGGTGTATGTGTGTATATGGGAGAGAGGGTGTGTGTTTGTGTGCATGTATGTATGAGAGAGAGGTACCGCCCCAATCAGACATACACCACCCAGTCACCCCACCCCACCACCCAGTCACCCCACTCCACCACCCAGTCACCCACTCCACCACCCAGTCACCCCACTCCACCACCCAGTCACCCCACTCCACCACCCAGTCACCCCACCCCACCACCCAGTCACCCCACCACCCAGTCACCCCATCACCCAGTCACCCCACCCCATCACCCTGTCATGTCACCCAATCACCCCACCACCCAGTCAGCCCGCCACCCAGTCACCCCGCCACCCAGTCACCCCGCCACCCCACTACCCAGCCACCCCACTACCCAGCCACCCCACTACCCAGCCACCCCACTACCCAGTCACCCCACTACCCAGTCACCCCATCCCACCACCCAGTCACCCCACCACCCAGTCACCCCACCACCCCGTCACCCCACCACCCGTCACCCAGTCAGTCACCCCAACCCCCCACCCAATCGCCCTCTCCGTCTCTCGCCCTCTCTCTATCCCTCTCTCTCGCCCTCTCTCTGTCTCTCTCACCCTCTCTCTGTCTCTGTCTTTCTCTCTCCCTCTCTCACCCTCTCTCTCTCATCCCTCTCGCTCTCTCACCCTCTCGCTCTGTCTCACCCTCTCGCTCTGTCTCACCCTCTCGCTCTGTCTCACCCTCTCGCTCTGTCTCACCCTCTCGCTCTGTCTCACCCTCTCGCTCTGTCTCACCCTCTCGCTCTGTCTCACCCTCTCGCTCTGTCTCACCCTCTCTGTCTGTCTGTCTCTCTCTCCCTGTCTCTCTCTGTTTCTCTCTCTCTCTCTGTCTCTCTGTCTCACCCTCTCTCTCTGTCTCACCCTCTCTCTCTGTCTCTCGGTCTCACCCTCTCTCTCTGTCTCTCGGTCTCACCCTCTCTCTCTGTCTCACCCTCTCTCTGTGTCTCTGTCTCACCCTCTCTCTCTGTCTCACCCTCTCTCACTCACCCTCTCTCTTTGTCTCACCCTCTCTCGTTGTCTCACCCTCTCTCTTTGTCTCACCCTCTCTCTTTGTCTCACCCTCTCTCTGTGTCTCTCACCCTCTCTCTGTGTCTCTCACCCTCTCTCTGTCTCTCACACCCTCTCTCTGTCTCTCGAGCCCTCTCTCTGTCTCTCTCGCACCCTCTCTCTGTCTCTCTCACACCCTCTCTCTGACTCTCTCACACCTTCTCTGTCTCTCTCACACCCTCTCTCTGTCTCTCTCACACCCTCTCTCTCTGTCTCTCTCACACCCTCTCTCTGTCTCTCACACCCTCTCTCTCTGTCTCTCTCACATCCTCTCTCTCTCTCTGTCTCTCTCACACCCTCTCTCTATGTCTCTCTCACACCCTCTCTACGTCTCTCTCACACCCTCTCTCTACGTCTCTCTCACACCCTCTCTCTACGTCTCTCTCACACCCTCTCTCTATGTCTCTCTCACACCCTCTCTCTGTCTCTCTCACACCCTCTCTCTATGTCTCTCTCACACCCTCTCTTTATGTCTCTCTGTGTTTCTCACCCACACTCTCTCACTCTGCCTCACACCCACACTCTCTCACTTTCTGTCTCACACTCTGGATCTGGATCTCTTATTTACCCTATATATCTTAACTGCCCTATAATACACCGAAATAACCTATACTGCTTTCTTCCAAATCTAACTCTCGAGCTTCACACGGAAGACATCGGAATCCCCCTCTAACCCAGAAGACAGGTAAGGAACGCCTCCCCTGCAATGTATAACATTGCTGGAATGCGGGTACCTGGATATTGAGGGACTGCGGATCAGGTAAGATCCCAGGCGGGATTGTTGCTTTAGAAATGGTGAAGCGGGGGCATCCTGACACTGGTTAAGGGGTTCAGGAAACTAGTCATTCACATCTGGGTTTTTGTTCTAGATTCCACACACACACACACACACACACACACACACACACACACACACACACACACACACACACACACACACACACACACACACACACACACACACACACACACACACGTAACAAGGACTAATTATAGTATAATGTAATACAATAAATAAACATGTCAAAAACGAATGTTGTTCTTACTAGGAATTTATAAAATTTATGTTTTGTTTTTTTAAAGCGGGGTTGGGGGCGGGCCTATGAGCGGGCCTGTGGGCGGGGTTGGGGGCGGGCCTGTGGGCGGGGTTGGGGGCGGGCCTGTGGGCGGGGTTTGGGGCGGGCCTATGAGCGGGGTTGGGGGCGGGACTTGGTGGCGAGCAGATTTTTTGGTTCGGCGAGTAGATTTTGGGGGGATTTGTCAAGCACTGTATATATATATATATATATATATATATATATATATATATATATATATATATATATATATATTCTTTTAGTTGACAATTACTTATGACATTCTTTAATAGTGATATTAGACCACACGCATGCACAAAATATTTTCAAACTCAATTTCTTTCAGCATCATTGAATAGCAAGGAGGCACTATAGGCCAAATGCCCTCTTCATACATCACAAAAAACAGCACTGAAAATGTGTGTAGAATATTTTTTTTTTTGCTTGCCAGTCTTAAACGCGTTGTATATTCCACTTTCGGGGCGGATTTTGTTTTCTGGGCAACACGACAGTCCTCGCTCTCGCCACCTAAAGATTATGCAAAAAGGATTCATGGGTGGAAAACCTTGAAAATGAAATAACAAATACTTGTACAATCATAAGACGAGCAAGTGAAAACCTGGATGTTTAGGACCAATTGGTAACGCACTCAGCTGAGCGAGACCGCTCCTAACAGCAAGGCACTTAGACAGATTCAATCTAAGCCAGTCGGATGCTTTGCCAGTAGATACCGCATGTGCATTACAGGCCGTGGAGACTGTGTGTCAGTGTTATACTTAGAACATGCACTGTATGCAGCCGTGCTCAACTCCAGTCCTCAAGAACCCCCAGCAGCTCAGGGTTTCAGGATATCCCAACTTCAGCTGAAAATCTGACCTGCTGGGGGGAGGGGGGGTCTTGAGGACTGGAGTTGAGCCCCCCTGGCTTAGAGGACACTGGATATATGTGACATTTGGGCAACTCACTTTAAGTGAATGTACTTAAAGTGCTAGAAAGATTGTGAGCTTTTTATGCACCAACGTAAAAAGCGATTCACCAATACTGTTGCATATCTATTGTAAAACTACGGGTCTGTTTAACGATGGAAAGAAAAGAGCGTTTGGACAAACGGCGCCATTTTATGGCTCGCCGTCACATCAAATGTAAGTTTATTACAGGATTGTTGGATGGAAAGGGTTACACCTCAGACATGGTGGAATTGTTTATTTAGAATAGCAAATACAAATACCCCTTGTGAGCACACTCACATCTCAGACAGGTCTGCAGCCCGGCCTCTCTCCCATTATCTCTTAGCATACAGTGCTGCCACTGCAGCCAGGGATTCTGGGTAACGGCATGCAAATGGGCACTCAGCGCATCACTTTTTGCGTCTTATCCATTTTAACATGAACCCCTATGGGACGCACGAGTGCTCATTCGCATGCCATTACCCAGAATCCCTGGCTGCAGTGGAAGCTGTATGCTAAGAGATAATGGGGAAAGGCAGGCCGCAGACCTCTCTGAGACGTGAATGTGCTCACAAGTGATATTTGTATTTGCTGCACAGTGGAGGGTTTTTGTCACTTTCTTACTCACCGTAACTTTTTGTGCCTGGTTATTTAGCATAGAGAGAGGCGATAAAGACACATGGCGTGGTGCAGAATTAGCGACCTTCACTTATAATATGCGTGTCATAACTCCATCCCAACTTGTTTTATTGATACCCACGAAATCAGTAACTGGTGCACACCGCAAAAACTGGAGCAACGCAAGTTCATACATCAGTGGCAGATAAAAAATGTGCCATTTTTGCCCCAAGATTGTGTCCATAAATAAACCCGTAGTTTTTAAAACTACAAAAAATTCCATCATGGTTAAAAAGGAAGTTTTCATGCTCTACTAAAAAGCGCCATAGAGAAGTAAGCTTGCAGACATCAAAACAGAAGGATCGTTAAATCTTCAAGAACTCTGTAGCATCTTCTTTATGAAGCTAAAGATGAAGCTACTGTACGTTTAAGAAATGACCGGGTTTTTGTTATTCTTACAATGATCGCCATGTCAAATGATACAGAATAGTAATGAGGTACACCGAAATTTCAATGAAAGGAGGAGAAAGATTACGTTTTATTTCCGAGAGCAGAGGGGAATATTTCTAATCCCGACACTGAATTGTGAGCATTTACAGTAAATATTTAGCAAGTGCAAGATATCGTAGGGTTGCCAGGTGTCCAGTATTGAACCGGACTGACCTGTATTTGGACACTCTGCCCGGTACTATATTAGAGGTAATACTGGACGAGTGTGTCCAGTATTATTTCTCTGGACATAGTGACTTGACCAACTTGGGGGGCATTGGGACTTCCCCAAGCAGGGAGAGAGCGGGGCTGTTACTAGAGGTCTGAGCAGCTTCCTCCTTACTTATTGGCTGCTGCTGGGTAATGCAGCCAATCAGTAGCAGGTATCAGGAGCCTGAGGGGGGGCCAAGGAGAGGAGGAAACAGCATAGAGTGGAGAGAGAGGTGTGTGGGTGTATATGTGTGTGTGTGTGTGTCTCGCACCTTTGACCATTGTGTAACTTTGGGGAAATGTTTTTTTATATTTTTAGAAGGATGCAGAATATCCCTATATACGTCATATCTCATTCTTAAACAAAAAAAACGTAAGAAACCAAAACTGTATGGCCGTGCCTAAAATGTCTAATTAAATGGTGCAACCCCACTGCTCTTTTCACTCGCTATAGCAACTAAACAGTCATTCCATATAATACAAAAAGCCTTCTGTAATTCGTTAGCAGAGCAGACACTGCCAGTCAGACTCACCAGTGCAGAAGAAAGATTAGTGCAATCAGCAATGCAGAAGTGATATCTGTGAGAATCCACATTAAACTGTACTCTCCTGGAGTCTGGAAAACAAAAAAAAACCCACCATTTCTACTTAATTACTGGCGAGAAACAAGCTGTTTTATAAACTGTAGGGATTTGGGGGGGGTTTAAATAAACTATACACAAGAGGTCAATATTATTGTTATCATGTCTGAAGACAGTAAATAAACATGGGTGTTAGGAAGATGTAGCACTAAGAATAATAATGGTTAATTATGTACAGTACTGTAGTATGAAAATAAACAGGGAAATCGCAGTTTGCATGCACATGCAAACTCTAAAAGCAACTTCCTTGCACGTAACCACTACACATGGCAGGCAATATTCACAAGACACGGTACAGTACATAGTAAACAGAAAAGTATTTTCACAGAAACATTATTTTAAATAATAATATGAGTGACCAATTATTTTCATCACAGTAGAAGGATGGAGGCTGAATATATGGGTTATAGTGAAGAGGACAGGGAGAGATTAGAATAAGTTAGAATGCCCTGTATATGCCGGCTTGTTATTAATGAACAACAAAGTTAGGACTGAATGTTTAAAGCATTTTGTTTGGTAAAATTAAGATGGAGAAAATAACAACATGGCGATATTGCCAAGAGTATTGTACATGTCAGTAAAAAAGTTATTCCATGTCCCTGTCCCAGTAAAGCAAGCTGACTTCTCTCTGCGACCTTACATCCTATCCCTGCCGCCCTGCATTGTGGGTTAAGGGTGGCTGAAAACGGAATCTGTGCACGGCTTAGCTTTAAAGAATAAAACACACAAATAAATCATCATTTTAAAAAATCTCCTGGGGAGGGTTTGGTCATACTGTGGGTTATTACCTAATAACTGTCTATGGCGGCATAACACCTCATTCATCTAATCTGCCAAGCTGTTTACTAAGCTTTTCTAATTTGCACCCAGGAGGTTGGGACCGGTGTGAAACTCAGAGAACTCTGGTTACCAATTATCTTAACGCTTTTATTCCCAGACCCACCAAGGCCCATTATTGACTTCTTGCAGCGTTTGCCTATGTTAACATCTCCCGAAGCTTTTACGTGTATCCTCAAAGATAAATCACGCACAGTTAAGTCCTGTTTTAGGCACCAAAGAGGATTGGGTTAACTGTAACAGCCTTTAGTTCTAACAAGTGCAAAAGAGGTGGTTTCCCCCAGCATAAGCATATTCAAAAAGGTCCTGGGACATACAGTATTCTAATTTAAATCGTTTGAATATACTTTGCATATCCAAATGAGCATCTGTTCCTGGTATCTCAGGTGTGTTCAGTTTTGTGCACAGGTATCTCTCCACGTGTTGTATGAAGGATAGTTAGGGGGAGGTATAAAAGTCACTTGGCGCTTCACATAAATAGGTTTAGCCTCTCGTAGGTTAACATGGCGCTAACCTACGCCAATGAGATATACAACGACCGTTGTTGTTGCATAGAATTATCTACGTGGATATGCGGTAACCTCAGGAAAATATTGTCTGTTAATGATTTTGAGAACGTATCGTTATTAGCACAGAGTTACCGGACCTCTGTGGTGAGCAAAACTACGGCTACGACCCCAGTCACTGCGTCCACGCACGCTTCGGAGCGCCTAGAGGCGCGTGCACCTGTTTAAGCCGCGATCTGCGGTCTATGGGTAGCGATGGGATGAGCGTCTTGAGTAGAGCAGGCGGGGGCGTGGCCATGATGTCACACGGCTGGTTCACCCTCCTTGGCTGATCCGCTGCCATGACGTGGTCGCCGCACCAAAAGCTCGTTTTTTGGCAAAGGCAGTCGCGCATCTGGATTTGTGCGCGCACGCTCACACACGCTGACTGGGGCCTGCCCCACAGAGGGCTACACTTTGTGTGCTGCGGCCACCGGGGACGAAGCCATAGGGACTATCCATTAGTCTGCGAGAATGGACTTTTAGAGCAATATCAAAATCGGAAACAGATCTCGTCATATTCAGTGGAGACTTCCTTCATGCAGGTCCAACCTGTACAGTAATGCATTTCGATGACCTGCCATATAGCAATTGATAGATAACATGGAGAAGGAGTGGCTCAGTGAGTAAAGACACTGACTGGCATGGAGTCTGAAGCTGGTTCAATTCCCGGTGTCGGCTTCTTGTTACCTTGGGCAAGTCACTTTATCTCCCTTTATCTCTCTGTACCTCAGGCACCAAAAAATAGATGGTAAGCTCCATGGGGCAGGGACCTGTGCCTGTAAAATGTATCTGTAACGTGCTACGCAAAAACTAGCAGCCTATACAAAAACATGCTAAAAAAATAATAATATATATAACAGGTAACTGATTTCTATCGCCTACTTCAGGTGGGTGATATAGTTTGCCTTTGCATAGAAAGAGAAGATGTTCAACAAACACATTTACCCAAATATTATATAGAAGTGGTTAAAGGTGCAGTGTCAAGTAGGATCAGTGATACAGTGTATGTTTAATTGTTTTTTGTAAAATCATGTTTGACCTTTGGAAATATGTTTTTCACCGGGGGCTGCAATTGTTACCTTTAACCCACCGTTAACTTGGATATCATTATTACCAACATTTACAGGTGAAACCAGCATTGATATGTCTATTCTATATACGTCTATTCTTCGGGTTGTTTTTTTTAAGCACGAATCCCTGTCATTAGCTCAGTCGGTGAGCTTGCACCTGTAAGCATAGCCCTGAATGTCAGGCTTATGTGATGTCGCAACTTCTCGTCTTATGTGCGAAAACTGCATGCAAAAAGGAGCTTACGCGGAACGTAAATAATTCTTACTCAATAGGCAAAAAAACGCCCTTACTGACACTCATCGCAGTTTAGGCTTATGGAGGTAGAAGTCACGTGGAACAAAATGGAAAGGTTGTGATACCTTTGCAGTGTATGCAGGATACACCACGCAGTTTAAATATAATTATTTGTTTGAGGCACGCTTGATAAATAAAAAGGCTCGGCAGAAGGGCTGAGATACAGTGAAGCCAGAGGGCTGGTGTAGGCGTATCACACGGTTTCACCAGAACATTAACACTGAAATAACCTCAGAGAATAATGAAGCTGATGTTTGCTGACAATATTATTGCATCTTATTATCTGAAAGCAAATCAAATCAGAAGCCCAAGGGTTACAAGTTTGCAGGCGTCGCCTAAGAAAGATGCATAAAAAGTGCGGTTGAGGAGACTGTGTGTTAGGGGCTCACCATTAGGAACATTGGTTTGTCTACGGTCTTCAGTAGTAGCACAGAGTTAGTGGTAACAGAGTGTGCCCCCGAGCACCACGCCAGAGAGAACAGCCACGGCTCACTGACCACGTATAAATTAGTGGTAATATTGGCCGCTGCATACATCCTAAAACGTTACAAAAAAAAAACATTACATACTGTATGGGTTACAAAAATGAGCATGAAACAAATGCCTTATACCTGCATATATGCCTATGCAATATTTGCACCTGAGGAAGGGAGATCCCTGAGACGTTCTGCGTTTGCAACCTGGAAATAAAACAGTTTATCATGCTATAATGTCTGGTGTTAGACTTTATTACAATAGTGCGGCAAGAAGATATCCAGCTCCAAGCTTAACTACGTGGCAGATGTGGGATCCCAGCCACTCTGCCTGCACCTTACAAAGAAAAAGGGCACCCACTACAATGATCCAAAACCTTTACCCTGCCTGTAAATACTGTACAGGAGAGGGGTGCTGGCAGCCACGCCTTTAGCCACGCGGAATCTTCCACGTATCAAATTGCTAAGTGGTAAGAACACTTCCTTTGCAGGGGAAGGAACCGGTTACACTCCCAGTCTCTGCTTCCCTGGTGACTGTTGGCACGTGGCACGTGGCACCCTGTGCCTCGGGCAACACAGATTAGATTTAAAGATCTTCGGGGCAGTGATTAGTTGCGTGTGCAGAATTCTATGTATAGAGCAGAGTACACTGTCAGCACTACATACACCATCCAGTCAGATTATAGGCACTCACCAGGCAACAACCAGCACAGAATCTGGGGTTTGTGTTCAGTTGGTATTTAGAAGACCCTGAAATTTGTGGCTAAAGAATGCCTTGGGGGGTGTAATATTGGATATGGAAATGTACATGTATATTCTAGAAGAGGGCTGCGCAAAGTGGGGGGCAAGGAATATTCTGGGGGGGTCGCGGCGTCTGCAGAGGCCCACGCTCTTTCCCAAAGCATTTCAATGAAATGCCGGGAGAGGCATGAGGCCGCTGTAACTCTCTCACCTGCTCTCCGGCGACACGTCGCCATGACAACACGGCGGGGTCAAATGGTCAACGTCATATGAAGCCGCCGAAGCCAGAGAGCTGGTAAGGAGGGGGGCGGGGGGGAGGCGCAAGCAGGAAGGGGGAGCAGAGAGGGAATGGTGCAGGGGAGGCGCAAGCAGGGAGGGGAGAGCAGGGAGGGAGTGGTGCGGGGGGAGGCGCAAGCAGGGAGGGGAGAGCAGGGAGGGGGAGCGGTGCGGGGGGAGGCGCAAGCAGAAAGGGGGAGCAGAGAGGGAGTGGTGCAGGGGAGGCGCAAGCAGGGAGGGGAGAGCAGGGAGGGAGTGGTGCGGGGGGAGGCGCAAGCAGGGAGGGGGAGCAGAGAGGGAGTGGTGCAGGGGAGGGGAGAGCAGGGAGGGAGTGGTGCAGGGGAGGCGCAAGCAGGGAGGGGGAGCAGAGAGGGAGGGGTGCGGGGGGAGGCGCAAGCAGGGAGCGGAGAGCAGGGAGGGGGAGCAGAGAGGGAGTGGTGCAGGGGAGGCGCAAGCAGGGAGGGGGAGCAGAGAGGGAGGGGTGCGGGGGGAGGCGCAAGCAGGGAGCGGAGAGCAGGGAGGGGGAGCAGAGAGGGAGTGGTGCGGGGGGAGGCGCAAGCAGGGAGGTGGAGCAGGGAGGGAGTGATGCAGGGGAGGCGCAAGTAGGGAGCGGAGAGCAGGGAGGTGGAGCAGAGAGGGAGTGGTGCGGGGGGAGGCGCAAGCAGGGAGGGGGAGCAGAGAGGGAGTGGTGCGGGGGGAGGTGCAAGCAGGGAGGGGGAGCAGAGAGGGAGTGGTGTGGGGGGGAGGCGCAAGCAGGGAGGGGGAGCAGAGAGGGAGTGGTGCGGGGGGGAAGCGCAAGAAGGGAGGGGGAGCAGAGAGGGAGTAGTGCGGGGGGGAGGCGCAAGCAGGGAGGGGGAGCAGAGAGGGAGTGGTGCGGGGGGGAAGAACAAGCAGGGAGGGGGAGCAGAGAGGGAGTAGTGCGGGGGGGAGGCGCAAGCAGGGAGGGGGAGCAGAGAGGGAGTGGTGCGGGGGGGAAGCGCAAGCAGGGAGGGGGAGCAGAGAGGGAGTAGTGCGGGGGGAGGCGCAAGCAGGGAGGGGGAGCAGGGAGGGGGAGCAGAGAGGGAGGGGTGCGGGGGGAGGCGCAAGCAGGGAGGGGAGAGCAGGCAGGGGGAGCAGAGAGGGAGTGGTGCGGGGGGAGGCGCAAGCAGAGAGGCGCGAGCAGGGAGGGGGAGCAGGGAGGGAGTGGTGCGGGGGGAGGCGCAAGCAGGGAGGAGCAGAGAGGGAGGGGTGCGGGGGGAGGCGCAAGCAGGGAGGGGAGAGCAGGCAGGGGGAGCAGAGAGGGAGTGGTGCGGGGGGAGGCGCAAGCAGGGAGAGGAGAGCAAGCAGGGGGAGCAGAGAGGGAGTGGTGCGGGGGGAGGCGCAAGCAGAGAGGCGCGAACAGGCAGGGGGCGCCCCTGCTGTAGAGTACTTGGTGCTGTAGCATGTGTATTATCAGTTGGGTGCTGGACATTGGAAACCTGCTGCTTTAAAGCAGAAATCTAACCCCTTGTTTTACAGATTTCAAACCAGGGTGTCCTCTGGAGCTGAACCATTTTCTTTTCAGCTCCGAGGACCCGGTGGTTCCAGAAATACTTACCGGTTAAGTTGCCGGGGTTATTTCCAGACATTTAAAGATGGTTTAAATCAGCAGGGCATGCTGCATTACGTTTTTAATGTATTATAATGTAACAAGCATTTTTTGTTTCTATAGCAACCATTTACAAAGTCACATCCCCTTCCTCTCCTGAAACAGGCTCTGACACACCCCTATTTGAACCCTGCCCTCTCTCTAGCATTGCACCAATTGTATCGAGTGACTGCCTGGTCACATGATCTTCCCCACAGACCTTTGCATCTTTGGTCCTCTTCTGCTGCACCGAAAGCCATTTAGTGAACCCCCAAGCCTAATCTACGCCGGTTGATCACAGGAGAACTGTTTGATCAGCAACTTAGCTAATTACTTATCATTGTGTGGATTGTTTTGATGCACATATTAAAGGGGGGGAAATAAAATGAAAAACACCAAAAAGGTGGCTTGGACAGCTGCTTTAAAGCCGCCATTTCGTTAGGCACACAGTTCCCTGGATGCATAGATACCAGCACCACTACAGAGGTAAGTATCTCTGGAAGCAGGGGGTCTCCAGTGCTGAAATTAACACAGTTCAGCTATGAAGAAAACCTCATGCTTCAATCCTGTAATTAGAAAAAAATAATAATACTAATAATTAAGACGCAGTGCAGCATGTTCTGCTGCTTTCCGCACTTCTGCAGCCCTTTGGAGCAGTTCAATTGTGCTGTGCCCCAATACAAGCTAATGTGGGAATAGGCATAGATTGCGAAGATCGAGACGTTGGCACCTTCCCTTTGCTGGATCACCTCTGCAAAAGGTTTTCCCATCCATTGTTTGAAGATAAACAGCATCAAGTCGCTCGGTAATAATAAGGGCGAGTTTCTGTGCCCTCGCCTCCCCTATAAGCATGAGCTCATCTATATGTAACTCTACTCCTGCAGTAAATTAACAGATCTGATTTCTACCATAGCAACTGAACACAAGAACTCTCCCACTAATGCAGTACACACAAAGAGGTGGCCTACCATACACAAGAGATATATATATATATATATATATATATATATATATATATATATTAAAGTAACAGAATTATAGACAGCGCCCCTTATCAGACACACCAAAACTGCTGCAACGCTGATATATGTGGTAGGTGTTTGCACCAGGTTGATATTTTAAGTTCAAACAGATCAATATCAATATAAAAATATATAAATATATAAAAAGTGGCAGGGGCCGTATATATGCCCAAAAAATGAATATTTTATAAAAATGTGTTAAAAAGAAAAGAAAAAGTGTGCATAAAAATCAAAAAGAAAAATGCAAAAATTATAACAAAATTGATTCAAATTGTATCAAAAATAGAGGACAATTAAATTATCTATGCAATTGATATAAATGACTATAAATATGCAGGGTCCAATCTAACCTAAATTGTGAATTGATTTCAAATCATAACAAATAGTGGACCAAAAATATTAATATTCAAAAACCAAAAGATAGAAAAAATGGTAAAGTAATTGTAAATGTTCACAAAAAATACTTAAGTCCTCAGATTGTCCAGGATAATTGAATCACAGAAGTACAGGCTGCTTCTTCTTGGGTTCACCGAACTCCCACAGCACCTATTTAGATAAAAAAAGAAAAGAAGCGCCCGATCCTTGTGTAAAATCAGATAAGAATTTTAATACATCACGGACAAGACAAATGCACACTTACAATTTGTCTGATAAAATCAGGCATGTTATGGGACCAGCCCATGCACCAACTGAAGACTCCACGATCGCCTCTGTGTAATCTGAAGTCCTTTGGAGTGCTGGATCTTATGTCTGTATCAGCCTTTGTCTAACGTTTTTACACAGCTGTATTCAGTTCAATGGGCAATGTTTGAGCTAATTTAAATTAATTTAAACCTGGTGCAACGATGTTCATCTACAAATGAATTAACTAAAAAGTAATAATAATCAATTGGCATGTTAACATCTTTAAAACAAATAACAAATACATTGGACTAATATATAATATATTGGAACATAAATATCTGAATACTGAAAACAAATTATATAATAATAATATCTAACAACAAAAGCTAATATTTAAAAATTAAATAATATAACCTTTTTCACCTAATCAATTTAGTAACAAATAAAACGGAACATAATATTAATTTAAATTAGCTCAAACATTGCCCATTGAACTGAATACAGCTGTGTAAAAACGTTAGACATTGGTCGAAAGGACTATTTAACACCAGACAGTTCAGTGTGGTATCCATCCCCTGATGAAATCCGCAAGGACGGAAGAAACGCGTAGGGATATGTGGCAGTGAACCTACGGTGGTCGAGCAGTTCCCAGCTACCAACGTGAAGACGCAGAGACGTGTGTGAAGTCCCATCCGGGTCCCAGTGCTCCACGAGAGAGGTGAATGGCGGCCGCACGCTACAACTAAGCAGCCGCAAAGGAAAGTACTGATTCCCTTACTATCTGGGACAACTCTCTGGAACAAAGGCTGATACAGACATAAGATCCAGCACTCCAAAGGACTTCAGATTACACAGAGGCGATCGTGGAGTCTTCAGTTGGTGCATGGGCTGGTCCCATAACATGCCTGATTTTATCAGACAAATTGTAAGTGTGCATTTGTCTTGTCCGTGATGTATTAAAATTCTTATCTGATTTTACACAAGGATCGGGCGCTTCTTTTCTTTTTATATATATATATATATATATATATATATATATATATATATATATATATATATAGTATTATTATTAAAAAATAAAGCCATGAAAACATATCACGGCTGAATCATTATTTGCTTGAGTGATGTGTAGAATTTATTTACAAAATAGAGTATGAAGTTTTAAAAAGTAATTATTGATTATTTTACTAAATGGAAATCTTATTAAATATAAAGCTGAGCTCCAAACCGTTATTACTTGTTTCTAATTTAAAAAAAAAAAGGGCCATTATGTAAAAGAACAAGACGAGCTTTGTAAACTTTGTTATACAACATGGACATCTGCAGAACTCAAACAGTACTACAGTTCTGGTGATATACAGGCATACCCTGCATTAACGTACGCAATGGGACCGGAGCATGTATGTAAAGCGAAAATGTACTTAAAGTGAAGCACGACCTTTTTCCCACTTATCGATGCATGTACTGTACTGCAATCATCATATACGTGCATAACTGATGTAAATAACGCATTTGTAGCAGGCTCTATAGTCTCCCCGCTTGCGCACAGCTTCGGTACAGGTAGGGAGCCGGTATTGCTGTTCAGGACGTGCTGAAAGGCGCATGCGTGAGCTGCCGTTTGTCTATTGAGCAATATGTCCTTACTCGCGAGTGTACTTAAAGTGAGTGTCCTTAAACCGGGGTATGCCTGTACTGTACAATAGGAGGCGAATGCAGTGTGTCCCAGTACACAGAAATCATGCTGTATTATATATTGCACCTGATATCATCATGGGACATTTCACTGTACGGCAAGTTCAGTTTCACAATGCGATTGTTTACAAGTTCCTGAACAGGCGCCTTCTCTCCTACTGTCTGCTGAAATCCTGGCGCGACAGATTGAACGAGAGACCTCATATCATTCGACAGCCATAGTATCTACAATGAACAAACAATAGCTATTGTAAGCACATCATCTTCACTGGAGGGATTCCCAACACTCATTTTCATGAAGAACCTTTCCTAGGGCAGATACAAATCTCTGGAAATATTATCTCTGGGAGGTCTTTGGTGCCGAATTCACTTGGGGTGGGTTTATACGAGTTAATATGTAGACGAGACATGTTCCATGAAAGGTTTCAGCTAGAAAGCAATGAATTTGATCTAAGAAAATAGATGTGCTATGAACATACTAAATTAAATGCATGGAAAAAGGAGAACTTGTACATTGCACACTGTACCAGTTTGGGATCAATAGATGTTTCATTGAGGATGATATCCAGTGTTCGGTTAATCCAGGAATCTCTGTATGGATGATCCTGTGGTGGACGGTAGAGGTCAAATATCACAGACTTGTTGGCACTATCAGCGAGCATCAGGAAGTCGCTTAGTTTGTAAATAGACTGATTATTTGCTCTTTGGTGATCTTCACTGGACAAAGAGGCCATACAGGAAAACGGCTTATCCTAGGAAACAGGAAGGTACATAAAAAAAATCACATGTGGATTAGCTTCATTTTGTTTTTGTTATCTACACGCATGAGCTAGAATGAAAAAAATAAATAAATAAAAATGCAGTTATTAATGGAATTAATTTGTGAACTTTACAGAATCTGCACATGTAGGAAATGCATACATTTTTAAAGCATTCATGTTCAAGGAAGATCATTTGCTTCCCACAATACGGATCGTAGAATGAGGGTAACGTTTTGTTTTCTTCTACTTCTTTATTTATTTCTAAAATGTGTTGCCAGGAAGTACTACATTGAGGGTTACCTCTCGTTTTCAAATAGGATCTGGGAACAGTATTCTGATGACAATACATGGAACAGGGTTATACATTATGAAGCCCTGTGTAATTTTGGGGTTACATGTCTTTCTCCTCCTGTGCAATAATCCCTGGTAAGGGCAGGTTTGCCAGGAGTGATCATGGGGTTTGCCCTCACACTCTGTGCTGTGTAATATCTAGGGAAGGAAGTGACATCAGGCTCTGTGTCCACTTACAGTGACACAGGGGTGGTGCCTACTGAAGCTATATAATATGCAGGACTTCCTTAATTTAGTGAGTGTGCCTCATCACCTGAGTGAGGTGAGTCTGTCCAGCAACCTGTCAGGGCTCTGGCCGTGTTTGTGGCCCTCCCTCAAGGGAGTGGTGTGGAAGACTATTCCTCTTACTCCATCTGGGAGTAAGGGAAGAGCTAGACCTGCATTGAGTGCCCTTGCCTGGGAGTGTACGGTCAGGAACTTCCTTTAGGTTGGCAACCTGAGATAAGCGGCTAGAAGACCGGCCGCTATGATGGGCGGCTGTCCATGTATGGTAACAATAAAGGATGTCAAAGAAAGAGCTCGCTTCTGTCCTGATTGTGGAGTCACTCGGGAAGAAGGTGCACATAGAGGTTCTCTTTCAGAGACTCCTCCCTACTACGCTGGGGGTCTGGAAGAGATGGAGGCGCTGTACCATGAGTGAGTATAACTCAGCAATACCTCATAAGCCAGTCCTGATACTATTCCCCACACCATCACGGGAGATTCAGGGATTCTGTAAGCCAGCAGGTGCACCACACTATACTTCATGTAACAGGGGTCAATGTACACATAGGGGGGGCAATATGAGATTGGCCCGGGCAAACACCGTTACATTATATATAAAGACATTGCAGGAACAGTTAAAGATAATTATGTTATAGGCGTATGTAACAGTTACAGAAAGAACTTAGACTGGTGGCAGCTGTGAGCGTCTACGGTAGGTTGTTTCAGTCGTCAGGTTCACGGTAAGAGAAGGAGGAGCGGCCGGATACTTTGCTGAACCTTGGGACCGTGAACAGTCTTTTGGAGTCAGATCTCAGGTGATAAGGGCTGCATGTGGTGGGGGTGAGGAGGTTGTGCAGATAGGCGGGTAGCTTGCTCAGAAAGTATTTGAAGGCAAGAAAAATGAACTTTGCGCATAAACGCAAGTGATATCAAACTAGATACTCACTGTGAAATGTCCCAATAGTGTATAATTGTCATTAGCATCAGCTGTGCGATACATCTTCTGACCATACTTAATATTGGTGAAAAAATGGGTCCGATAATTTTATTTCTTAAATGTGCTGCAAATGAGTTTATTGCTTTCCGCCAAACCCGTTTTTTCTCTCCATGTCAATTTCTGGAAGGGTATAGGACGGAGTATGCAATACATAGTCATGGATTAGCTCAAGAAAGCTGGCATTATGGGTGGTTCCATCCCTCCATTGATACATAGAAGATATATAGTCACAAGGAGATACTGCCAAGTCCTAGCCATGAGTAACTGGGAAAACAGCAGACAGAGACTCCTCGATTCATTGAGAAAGCAGGAAATGACTAGCAAACGTCCTGCTGATTATGTTCTACAAGCTGTGATAGTGTTGATCCAGCACCATCACACGTTAAGGTGCCGTTGACTTCAATGGGGCTTTCTGCGTGATAGCACCCGATCAGCGCTATTGCAGGCCAAACTCAACAGGGTTTCAGTTTGTGATAGACAAATTATATGCAATCCGCATCTAGTAACATGAGCACACTGTACAATACTCCTAGAGCCATGTGAAATAATGACGACTTTGCTGGGTACCGTCATGAGCTATTTCAATATCCATATGTGGTTTCTTTAAAGGTTCAGCGTTAGACTCTCTGCTGTCACCCTATTTAGATATCAAAGCAAGGTTCTATTTAATAATACACACACACTAAATGGGAATTGATCAATATCAAGATAACATTAAAGTAATTGTCAAGGTCAGATAAATTAATTCCTTGCGCAGTATACTATTCAATCATATCTGATTGTTAGCTGATAGATTAATCTGTCTTTCCACGGCGTTTAAAAGGTGTTGGCATCAAATAAATAAATAGGAATAGTAGTACCTCAGTGAACCATTTCCCAGCGTTTAGTTTCTCCAGCATCTCCCAGTTTAACATTGCTGCATTCTCTGTGGTCCAGTTGGGAAGGACCTGTTGTATGTCGGTTGTCCTTGTTAAAGTGCTGTCGTGCATGAGAAACGGAACGCCATCAAAACTACAAACGGAGTACAACAAAAAACACCATTCATTTTACCTGGTATCCATCACTTACATCAAGGTTCTCCGACTTTCAAGAAGCGAAAGACAAAATGTGTCACTAAGGGTCAATTGTTGTCATGGGTGCAGTCTACAATGCAAAGCAACACAAACAGCGCTATTATTAAGTCCCTTCATTCATCTCTGTACAAGAGCCTGTCAAATGGAATCCTTAAACTTCTAATGAAGGCATAGAAGGTGGGTAACCGCGTTGGTCCTTTCTTTCAGGTAGTAACAAAGGAGGGAGAGGGAGAGTAAGGGGTATGATGCCTTTTATTGGAGCAACAAGTAGTTGATATGTTACAAGCTTTCTAACCTCTCGGGGTCCTTCCATCAGGGTTACAGATGAGATGGGAAAGCTTGTAACATATCAACAACTTGTTGGTCCAATACAAGGTATCATACCATCTACGCCCTCTCCCTCCTTTATTGCTACATCCTTAAACTTGTCAGTCTCGGTGGCAGGGTTCAATCTGCCACTGTTTTACATAAAAACAGCCTCTCCCTTCTTTTTCATGTAGACTGCTCTGTCACAATGCAGTCCTGTCCCCGGCATGAGATTGTGAGGGCCGAATATATGTAAATACTGTAGTTCCGTGAGAAATATAATTCAATTCTGTCATTCATTTCAGGGCTTAAGAAGCAGACCCTGAAGGAGCCCATTGTATACCTACTAATCAATTAGATATTTAAAAAAAAAAATGAAAAAGAATTACAGGTGGTTGAAGACAATAAAAACCTCCAAATTAAAAGATATACAGCTCAACCCCGTTATAACGCAATCCGCTACAGCGCGAATCCGCTTATAACGCAATGCAAGCGTGGCTCCCAATTTTCGTATTTATGAATACTTTACAACACGATTATTGGTATCTTAAATACTTTATTGTACAATACATACAATTGTACATTATTTCTAACGTGATCCGCTTATAGCACAATGTGATTCTTTGGACCCCAAGCACAGCGTTATAAGGGGGTTGAGCTGTATTTATGTATACAGAAATCCACACCCAGACAATTCTATTTTTACATAAGCTCCCCCAGGGTTTTGTTCAAGACAGAATACTTAAGAAGCTTTGCATTGCCATCTATCCAACACCCAGATGTATAAATGTTTATTGCCCAATGAACAGATTATCTTCTCATCAAGTGAACAGTAAAATATATTGTGCTTTTTAGATATATTATGGAGATTGTCCTCTGGGGATAGCTTGTTGGGATATTTCGGGCTCTATGCATCAAAGGGCAAATTCCTTAGCAGAGTCGTTATTTTCCGCAGCTCGCACTGAAATATACCTACGCCAGGCCGCGCCTATGTATTAATCTAAGTTGCATCCATTTCTAGTATGTTTGTGTCTGCCGGAGAAGAGGGATTTAGAATGGAAGTGGGAGGGGTTAGGGCGGGGTCACGTTCACATATTGGCGCAGGTCTGTGCATTAAGGAACGTGCGACTTGCGTTTCTTCTGGTGGCGGTTTTCTGCGTTGGTTTTCTCCGTACTTTAAGGGTGGCATAAGTCTGTTTTTAGCACAAAACACTAGAGCACCGGGCGCCAAATTCTATAGCGGTAGAAATAGACTTCAGAAATCTGCTGCGTTTCAGAAAGAAAGAAGCCATTTTTTTACGCCCCCGTGTAAGCGCGCACGTACCTCTTGATCAGGGCTGGGCCAACTCCAGTCCACAAGGGCTACCAACAGGTCAGGGTTTCAGGATGTCCCAGCTTCTGCCCAGGTGGCTCAATCAGTGGCTCACTCATTGACTGTATCACCTGTGCTGAAGCAGGGATATCCTTAAAACCTGGCCCGTTGGTGGCCCTTGCTGACTGGAGGAGTTGACCACCCCTGCTCTCGATACATAGAACCGGATCTCTTTTATGAGTGAGCTAGAAGGCGAGTGATATTTTCCGGTTATGCACAATATGTACATTCACAGACCAACAGCCACAATATGAATAAAAGGATCACGCTGATTAGAACGGTCTCCCACAGAGAATCTTTAATGATGCCCAAATCTCCGGGGACTTCCCGCCTTGCCTCGCAATTAGAATTATTTATATTTGCCCGTTTCTTAAACAAAAAATCTTCGTACCTTTGAGCTGATCCTTACAGCTCGGAATTTGTTACTGTATTTTCTCTACCTGTCCGTGCCTCTTCCTTGTGCCCCGCACAAGCAGTATACACAGTACAGTCTGTTTGCTGTTGTGCTGTTTCAACTTAGGTGACCTAGTTTCTCAATTTGACAGCTTTCAAAGCTGCAGTTCAAGCAAAATCCTACATGTGTTTTTTTTTTTTAAATAAATCAGTTTTGTACTATGAGAAAATACTTGAAGTAAACTGGAGATTACTAGGTTGCACAGTTACAGTATAAGCCTGTCCATAAGCACCCACATTATACGTGGGAAGATATCGTTTGAAAAAAATGTATTTGCTTTTGAGGCATGATAACCTACCACAAAATGTTCGATCTAAACCTATACCCCTAAATCAGCTACCTTTCTTTAATATCGTGCTTTAGATACTGGAGCATGAATACATGTGGTTACTCCATCTTGACTGGTCTGGGCTGCAGTGTGTATTCATTCATTACAGGCATACCCCGCATTAACATACGCAATGGGACCGGAGCATGTATGTAAAGCGAAAATGTACTTAAAGTGAAGCACTACCTTTTTCCTACTTATCAATGCATGTACTGCACTGCAATCGTCATATACGTGCATAACTGATGTAAATAACACATGTGTAAAAGGCTCTATAGTCTCCCCGCTTCGGTACAGGTAGGGAGTCGGTATTGCTGTTCAGGACATGCTGACAGGCGCATGCGCGAGCTGCCGTTTTCCTATTGAGCGATATGTACTTACTCGTGAGTGTACTTAAAGTGAGTGTCCTTAAACCGGGGTATGCCTGTATTGGATACTATCCCATCTCCACATTTGCTGATGAACCCTACACCATCTGCAATCGATGCCACGAAGACTCCTTGATTAAAAAAAAGTGAGCCTCTAAAATGCTTATCTTTATAGATCCGATATGCTGTATCAAGCTCCCTCCGGCCAGCTACGTTGTCATAAACCCTTCATTTTGTGTGATGGAAAACCGTACGACAAAGGACCCAGATTATCGGGCACGTCTAGTCGCTTTACCTCATTGTGACGTCAGTTTCTAGGCCGTCTCCGCCATGCTCTATGGTTTTCTCAAATGACATCTTGGTATTTTCTGGTGCCAACTGCAGTAAGATGAGAAGGGATGGGGGGGGGAGATGTCTATACTTCAATAAGCATTGGATGTCATGTTACTATTCATGCCTTGAAACATCAACTCAGGCCTTCACGTCTCTCCCTGCGTTCTGAAATGTGCAACAAAATCCTAACACTGAAAGGATATCGTTTAAAAGCTTCCAATGATTTCAATATGAAGAAATACTGTAACATTCTAAGCCACTCTGATACCTACTATACCCAAATATGAGAGCTTGTGTTAGAAGACAACAACTATGGCAGGAGTGGCCAACTCCAGCGCGAAAGGGCCACTAGATTTTAAGGATATCCCTGCTTCAGTTAGAATGACTGTTCCACTGATTAAGCCACCTGTGCTGAAGCAGAGATATCCTTAATACCTGGCTTGTTAGTGGCCCTAGAAGACTGCAGTTAGCCACCCCTGAACTATAGCATTCCAATCAGTATCTTTAGTCTAATAAAAGGTGCATAATATTTCATACCAATGGAGCAGCTGTGTCTCTCACTGCTCCTCTACCAAATAGACTCAAGACAGGAATAATAGGTATAATATCCTGGTCAAATTGTGATGCCGTCGGTCATCCTTTCTGCTGACCGTTATTATGAGACTATTGCCTTCTGAGCATATGTGGGGCCATTAGGGAGATCTGCCTTACTGCCTCTTACTCTGCCTCTGAAGACATAGCAGGCGTTTTACAATTTACAACGCTTCAGAGCAATGCGTTGCTGAACTCTGACATGAAAGGGTTTAATAAATATAACACAGCCCTGATCTCTGCAACTTTGGAATCTCTGTAGCATTATTTACTGCAGTTATAGGGGACATGCCAAGTTCTAAAGAGGAACATTAATTGGATATTGGGATTTTCTGTAGATTTTTTGGAATTAGGCATTTGTGTCTAAATGTGAAAGTGACAATAAAAAAAAAAGAGATACAAATGCCATCTTTAGATTCCCAATTCTATAAAATAACTCATATTAAATGTCTAAACAAAATAAAATGTGACTATAGCGCTAAAGTGTAAAAAACAAATAATAAACAATATCCTTTAAATAAAGGTAGGCTGCCTAGTACCTACTGTCTAGTACAAACAGAAACCACATAAGAAATAAAGAAAACCTGGCGCCAAATGTTCGTATGGAAAGTCCTGTGAGCACGTGCGGGACACGCCCCTGTCTCGCTAAACAGTGTCAGTGCGCGGGACACAGACTGCAGTGTGCGAGGCGGCCGTACAGAGAGGGCGAGGAGCGCGGCGGGGAGAGCTCTGATTGGAGGACCCGGGCGTTAGGTTCGGAGCCGGCCCGTTGATACATTTCTGGATATGGAACCTCTTGGAATTGTTCCAATTTTGGAAATCTTTGGAGGTGTTGATCAGAGGACAAGCTTTACAGGAGCCACAACGTTGGTGATATAGAGGCAGATTGTAGTAGTCCAGTTAATTGGCCAACATATGAAAGTGAGACTTCACATAAATGTGTTCTACCACAAAGTATTCGGCTTTTATGCCGATTCTTTGAAGATCGCAGGACTTTCCATACGAACATTTGGCGCCAGGTTTTCTTTATTTCTCATATTAAATGTCTCCTTATCTTTGGGGTTTTGGTTACAAACAGATGTAGCTAACCTTGTCATGTGAGCGCGGTGATCTCGGCACCGGAGAATTAAGACTAAGGGGGAGGAAGGGGTTCGCATCCGGAAGCATGGACCACCCTCAGCGTGATCGCGGCAAATCCCCCATCTCTGGCGCCGCAGACTTTTGCTTCTTCGGCCGCGGCGCCGGGGACAGAGAGTCTGGCTACATTTGTATAGTGAAAGACTGCAACGGTGCCGCGAAGATCGCTGACAAACGCAGGATCACCGCACCTTTACTTTCTCATTTATAATTTTATTTTAATCAAAGAGCGAGTGCAGATTTAATCCAGATCGTCCCTAAAGGGCCATGACATGGTCACAATGACATCTGATCGCTTCACTTCGGGATGACTGTATATCAATTACTATATTTAGTGATTTAAAAAAAATGTGTTTACAAACTATTCCCAACAAGTTAAAGTGTGCTATTAAAACATTTTGTATACTTCTAATCAATATGGCTCGCCGCATATTATTTACCTTTGGTGCTCCTCTGTGACCAATTAGAGATGGCTTGGGCCCAAGCGTCCCTTCCTCTCTGATGCACGGTGAATACATCCCCAGTGGTATCAAGTACAGAAAGAGCAATGTAGCAAGGTAAGGGCTTAATATCATCACCTGAGAAACTAGAGTGAGAAAAGAGAAGGAGCATGCGAGTGATAATATACTCTCACACACCAATAAAAAAACAGGATTGCAGCAAAGGTTCATTGCATTGTTTTTATATTTGTTCTATGACTCAACCACGCTGTCCATACCTTTAAATACTGCAAGTTCCCCAAGAACTCATTTCATAACAGAAGCTTATATGGTTCCCTACGATTTCCTCCTGGATGTCCCACTATTATCTGACGCTTGAGATGCCCAAAACAGAATGAATACTCTACCCCTTCCAGTGCCGCTTTTACACCCAAACTTTAGCTACAGTACTACCTCACTGTCAATAACACCACAATCTCATCAACACCGAGAGCCCGCTGCCTACAAGCACCTCCTCCCCTCCAACCCAATTGGGTCCTGCTGTGCGGCTGGAAACTCACGCTAACACCCCCTAACATCCACACTGCCAAACCTAAATGGTATCAGCTGTCAGGCTGGACTATATTCCACCCTGAGCTATACTCCATCCTACAACGACATGCAGCCACTTTACTGTACCTTTTGTTTTAACATTGCCCCTTATTCTCTCCCTGTTCCCCCACCCCCCTCTCCCTGTCCCTCCACTCCCTCTCTCCCTGTCCCTCCACCCCCTCTCTCCCTGTCCCTCCACCCCCTCTCTCCCTGTTCCCCCCCTCCCCTTTCCCCCACCCCTTCTCTCCCTGCCCCCCTCCCATAACATTCTTTCCCACCTCACCTTCAGGTCTTTACTCATTCTCAAGCAATTCAATCTTTAAAGCTTGTATGCTGTAAGCTATTGTAAGACAAATACTAAGTTATAATTACATGGGACCATGTACTTGGAGACATGTTTTTAGGAGGGATCTCCTTAACGACTGCATACTACGTAACCCAATGTGCTCCATGATAAACATAATCAACCTCCAGCTCTGTCTGCTGTAGGCGGGCACAATAAAATGCCGCTTCTACCCGTCGCTGCAAAACGTGCTTGCAAATGTGTTACAGAGCAATGCTTTGACGACTATTCTTGCGGCAAAAACGTAAATACATTAATATTTTGATAAGAAGCACAAAGAACTAAGGTGATTTGCTAGTCGTCAGCTATGAAACCAAGATCTCAAGGTCAATGCTCCTGACCCTAGTTGCCAAGTCTCTCTTCTTGTAACATGATAGGGGCTTGTTTTGGACACAGAATTAGGAAGCACCGAAAAGTGCAACGAGGCGAGTGTAGTGCGGTTGCCCACAACGCAAGTGCAGAATTTGCCTGACTTCCATGATATGAATCTGGCCGTATGGAAACACAAATGACAACATAAAATGTTCAGGTGTTCGATTCCTCATTAAGGATGTCACCTGGATTTTAATGCCCAAATGATTTGCACTGAAAATGTGTCATATGAATCTGCCGGACACCCCCAACAAACAGGCGATACAAACTGGGGGGGAAACTTTTCATGGCTTATTCCCCTCATCCCAGGAGAGTATTTTATTGAAGTCAGCAATTTCAGCTTTTATTTTTTTTTCTCCAAAAAATGATGGCTGCCTTGTCCACTCGATGACCGAGATATGGTTTGGAAGCAAAAACAACCTAAACCCCCCCAGAATGTTGAATATTTTAACACGGCCTTGATTTCTTCCTTTCCACAAAAACATGGTTTTGAAGGACTTCGTCTTATGAACCTATTTGCCGACTTCTACCTCTACCAATCGCATCACTGCTGCAGAATGAACACACATTTACCCAGAATCCTACAACAACATCCTTGGCTTACACCACAGTTGGTATTGGAAGGAACTGGAAGAGTGCAGGAAAGCAAATGCAGCACAAACTCCCCTCCCCCCCCAGTAAAATGATCAATACAAGTGTTTTCCCGACCTTACCTCTGGAGTTGATTCTGACAAAGTACAGTGCCGCTGGCCAGGATAGAAGAGTCACTGCTGCTATTGCACCGATGTGCAGATATGGAGCTGTGACCTAGCAAAGGGATGGAAGATGGGTGTTAAAAGACTGCGGCGCGTATGTACCAAGGGAACTAGCAGCAAAATTGGAGAAAATTGCATAATTTTTGTATTGCGTCAATGTATTTTGCTTCATAAGTTTGGTGCAGTTTTTTTTTTGCTCCACTTTTGCAGTTGGGAGACTTCGATACACGGTCTCCCAAATGCTTAGGAAAGTCTTTACTTTCTTTGTCTAGATTCTTACGTGACTGAGGATCTACCCATTGACGTCAGTGAAGGACTTAAGGAGACGTCAACGTCTTGTTAATCGCTGACGGAGATCTTCAAAGCTCAGTAACGATGCGTTACCAGCCCTTGCGTCACTATAACGGACGTTAGTGCTAAAGATATACAAGAGAGGTGTTCCCTCTAACAATGTATATCCACTGAGCTCTGTTATAGTTAACTTAAAATGTTGCAGGTACACAATGCTCTTATTAGGCACAAAATAAATTGTGGCGAGTAAAAAAAAAGTGTCAGGAACCCTCCGCCATACAGGGAACAACAAATACAAATCCCGCTTGTGAGCACACTCACACGTCCCAGACAGGTCTGAGATGGTCTGAGAGACATTAAAGAAGGGTGCTGCATAAAGAATGAGAAGCCAAACAATACCTGAAATGAAAGGAGAACTACGGCCCACTCAGCCCCCCATAAATTAGACAGGACGGCCAGGGCAGCTGTAGAGAATAATAGGACAGCCAGCATCCCGATCTGTGAAGGGATACATCCTTGTTAGAAAAGAGTCTGCACAAGCAGCCCGAGTATTTACAGCATAGAAATACCCAACGAATGCCCGCTGCTGCCCACCCGTATTCCCTACGTATCGCCGTGCACACGTGGAATAGCTTCACGGACACACGAAAAAGACATTATTTTGTAGGCTGTGATATCTTTTAATTGTTCACAAGAACGTTCTACACTTATGTAATTAGTACAGTACATATGTTTAGAGGTTATATGAAAAACGACATTTTCTCAAAAGCTTTACTGAATGTATACAATGTTAGGCCAGCAAAAGGTTGCACAACCTGAGGTAAAGCCTTAGACCATATTGGATATGGATGTTGACTCTTCTTTAGGATTCCGCTGTGTCCAGCCAACATATTTCCCCCTCACAGGAACCGAAAGACCGGATGTGACGTTGATCCGACCGTAAGTGACGTGACAAACCGGAGGGTCAACCAGCTACAGAACTGTGAGGAGAGAATTGGCGCGATATACCACCTCCACGGTGAGAGACGACCTCAGGCACCCAACACCATTTATGTGTCCATGGTATATGTACACAATGTGAGTACATATGTGTTGTCCATCTATTTTAAAGATACATTTTATATTGGTCTGCACACTCTGTTTCTCCTTTTCCCCTGAGATCTACTACCAACAATACACCCTGATCCAGACATCCGGATACTATTTTCCCTGCACATATCCTTTGACCACACTGTAAGTAGGCACTCTGACAGAGCCAAACCCCATTCCTTCCAAGTTTGTATATTTGTTCCTTTCTTTTTTGGGGTGATCCCAATACTTATGCTCCCTCTGAATCCCGGACAAGTCTGCATTCTAAAGGGAATCCAAAACAATTCCCATCAAGGGAGGAGCCTAATTCACGTTGTCCGTCAGGGAGTGTGGAGCGAGCTTTAGAGGGACGTCATCGGCGCACGCTCAAGGATCTGTGATCGGGGCTGCGAGGGTGCACGCGCGGCAAGTCACAGCTTGTAACTGAGACTCTGCTGGCACACGTAGCAGACGGCAACAGTGTCACATTTGTAACTGAGATACAATGTAAGTGTATCTCTGTATATTGTCATTTTTAATTAAAGCCCTGTAGATTTGCACGATCTTCCTCCTCTGTTTTTTTTCGGGGGAGATTTATCGGTGCAGTGTGTGGGAGTGCAGCGACGGAACGCAAGAGTTGGCAACGAGTAGGGGTCGTGGAGCAGCGAGAGACGTGGGCTAAAGCACAGTTTCTATCAGCCGAACACAGCACAACTGTTTCTTGTAAGTAGGCATTGTTATATTCTACTGAGCATCATTGGTTGGACAATCACATGCTACACTATGGTGTGTTTTTTTCTTCTTGTATGCTTTGCACTAGGATGAACTTCTTCCACTAAGAGGATTTCTAAGTATCAAAATCCAGGATTGGCAGCATTTTCAATTGAAACCAACTTGTGGACATTTGTGCTGGACTTTTATTCCATGAAGTGGTTTATCACTGATTGCATTCTCTCAGGTATAAGCGCCGGGGATTTCTTTCTGTAATTGCAATTCCCATCCGAGGTTGAGATGGTATCTATTACCTAACACGTTGTTATTTTTCCAATTTTCACTATTTGTGTGAGCACTAGAATATATGTGATTTCCACACTGATTGGTGAATAAAATTATTTTCATTTAACTCATTCAAGTGTGTTCAAGCGCCGTTCAAATCACCTGGGTGTCTATAACCACTAACCCATCACCCCACAGAATCCGCTCTACTCTAACACAGAGAAAAGTCGGCTAGAATAAAGCCAAATGGGCAAGCACGATGCCAGCTACGGATTTAACGCTTCATCCCACCTGGAAATTGCTTGAGGGTATATGGTCAATGCGAACGGCATTTTTATCATTTTGATTTGGTCATATAATGCATTTCTTTCTTTTTTTTTCATCCTGATTAATAAACTCTTAAAGGGTTCGGCACCTCTCTCTGTGCTTGCACTTTAATTAAAGCAGCAATACAGGTTTCATTTATTGTTTTATTTATTTTTTATTACAGGAATGAAGCAGGAGGTCCTCAGAGCTGAACGGTGTTAATTTCAGTTCCAGGGACCCCCTGCTTCCGGAGATACTTACCTCCATAGGGTGTGCTCAATGGCAATGCCGTCGGTGCAGTCGCACCGAGCCCACCGTTACAGAGGCCCCACAGCAATTAAATGGAAAGCCGGGGTCTCCAATTCTCTTGCCTTCCCCAGCGGCATTTCTTCCTGCAGGATCCCTCATCATGGCGATGCGTCGTCAAATTGAGGCGGTTTGCCATGACAACGTGACGCCACGACGAGGCGCCGTGACGATACGTTGCGTCAGGACGTCACGTACCCATTGTCATGGTAACTCCAAACCATTTGGCGTCGCCGTGCCATGATGACAGGATGCCGAGAAGGAGATGCCGCAGGTAAGAGGCCCCTGCAGGAGTCCAAGCCCTGCGAACATCCCAGCCGGCCCTGGGTGCCGGTATCTCTGCAGCCAGAGAACTAGTGTGCCAAACAAAATGGCGGCATTTAAGTGTCCCACGTCACGCAGGCCAATAGGAAGCCGTGACATCATCCGGTGCGGCTTCTTATTGGCAGACGTAAACCAGGACATTTAAACTCCACAGAGATACCTGCAGCCCTGCGGAGCGAAGTATCTCTAGAAGCAGGGGGTCCCCGGGGCTGAAATAAACACAGTTCAGAGACCCAGTGCTATAAACCTATAATAAAAATAAATAAATATTAAACTTGCATTGCTGTTTTAACCCACTAGCTAAATATTGGACCTGGTGTGCACTGCAAAGGACCCTCCAGAATAAAGAAAGGAGCCAATAGTGAGTTTTGCATTGACATTTCTTGTCTTACCTTGTGACTCCAGTGCAGGTGTAACTGCTGACCTTCGGAGAGCAGACATACTGCTAAAACCTAAAAAATAAACCACACAGACATTACATCGTACTATCAAACAGCAAATCTCCATCAAAATTGCAAAAAAAAGGACCTGGTTCTCTCGACAAATTAAGTACCAAGTACAATTTAAGGATGGCTCACGCTATCCTGAGCGGATGTCACCATTCCCCTAGCAAATGTGATATATTTTCAGAATTGCACACGGAAAGCGATCAATTTAGAGACATATTCTAGAAGTGCAAAAGCAGACAATGGGCTTGTTTCCGGCCGAAATTCCCCATTGAAGCCAATCGGGAATTTCTGGACTTTTTTGGTCGATCGGCCAGATCTAGAACCAGCCCTTACGCTTAGAACTTGCATTTTATGCACAGGCAGTTTTCAGCCTGCTGTGTGTCTATCACTGGATTTTTAGGTGTTCTCTACATATATTATTTTCCAAAAATATAGATGATGTATAAATATATATATATATATATATATATATATATATATATATATATATATAATATATATATATATATATATACATTTTCTAAAAATATATAGATGATAGAGATATATATATATCTATCTATCTATATATATATATATATATATATATATATCTCTCTTACCGGAGACTATTAAATGACATCACTCTAATGTTGCATTTACTTTCCATCAATTACTCTCTCTGGATTATTTTAAATATTGGAAATATTATTGTCCTTCTACACAAACATGGACAATGAAAGCAGACTGACAATCACCTAACAGATCACACAAGGTCTCCTGGTTCCTGTACTTAAAAGGTGACCGGTCACAAACACGAGGGAATCCTGACCACCAAGGATGACTCATCAGGGTCCTGTATTTTATATCCCTTTCAAGCTAGCAAAAAATAAATAATTACAAAGAATTATTTCTTAAGTCTACTGGTCAACTCAGATTTAGAATACAAATTACTGTTTAAAGCGCTAAACCTAATACTAATACTACAGTGCTGTGCACTAACTAAACTAAGCAGCCTGGTGATCTATTGAGACATCTCTATTATTTCTAACTAATTAAATATACACAAAATAGATGACATGACCCGGCGCTAATTATTAGCGCCGGGTCATGTCATCTATTTTTGTGTATATTTACTGGTCAACTCAACTTAAAAAGGTTAAAGCAACACAGGAATACAATCTGGTCGAAGGCAAGGTAATTTACACTACGATAAAGACAAAATGTCCAGGTGAAAAGTTCCCAGCGTTGGAGAGTGGTTGACATGTTATTAGAACACAGTTTTCAGATTTTGCATTACATGCAAATTAAGGAGATTGCATGGACATGTCCTGATACAAGAGCAATTCACATGGGACAGTGATTCAGTGCAATAAACACAACGATATATAAAGGGCAATACAAAATTCTGCCTCATTGTTGAGCACCATTTGTTCTCTCAAAAACATAAAATGTCACTAAGGACCTCATACTATATCCTCCAAAGTGGCTGATCGGGCCGTTTCTGGCTCAAATACCCCATTGATATTATGTGAGCTCCACGATTATATAGGTTATATACATAATAAAGATATACATAATAAAGATGTAATTTTTATCTAAAGCCCTCTCCCGCCTTAAACCTTTTTCACTGACTGCCTCACACCTCTGGAATGCCCTTCCCCTCAGTACCCGACTAGCACCCTCTCTATCCACCTTTAAGACCCAACTTAAGACACACTTGCTTAAAGAAGCATATGAATAGCACTGTGGATATTATGAACACATGATACATAAAGCTTGGCCCCCTGCAGACGCACTTACCAGAACTCCCTCCTCCTGTCTCTGTACGTTCTCCCAACCTACCAATTAGATTGTAAGCTCCTCGGGGCAGGGACTCCTCTTCCTTAATGTTATGTTTGTATAAAGCACTTATTCCCATGATCTGTTATTTATATTATCTGTTATTTATTCGATTACCACATGTATTACTACTGTGAAGCGCTATGTACATTAATGGCGCTATATAAATAAAGACATACAATACAATACCGGAGTATGGGTTTGGCAAACTTACATTCTACCAGTGGCTTTCAACCTGTTTCAGTGTTCTGCAGAAGGCTGACAGGGATTGAATAAACATGTTATTGGAAATGGAAAATATGTTCCAATCGTTTTTTAAAGCAGAAATTCAACCCATTTTGGGAATGTTCGTTTTGATAAAATCGGAAACGGTGGGCTAATAGAGCTAAACCGCACTGTTCCTAACTCAGGGGAGACCTTGGTTTCCAAGACATTTACCTTTCTCTGTATTGGTAAAACCATAGCAAAAATCAAAGATGGCTGCTGGGGTCTTCCAATAGGAAACCACAGTGGCATGCTCTAAAAAAAAAAAAAAAAACTGTGGCTCCGTATTGGTCCGTGCGAGTGAGGCTTAGCCGGCTGCCAAAAATCTCCAAAAATGCGCCACAAACGCCACCACATAAAAAGGAAAATACCTTGGGCACTGGGGGGGAGCGGGGAGCTCCGAACTAACAGCATGGATCAGCTTTAGGGAATCTCACGGTCCTGATTCAGTAAAACATATAATAAAAGCTTACTTTTTTTTTTTTATGAGATGGGGGACGGGGGGAGCTGCTGCGTTTATTTTGTAATGATTTAAATTATGTAGGAGTTGTATATGTTCAAAAACAGAAAGGCCCAGAGCAATATACAAAATGACACAACATATAGTACAATACTTCAGTGCGAATCTGCTCATGAGTAAGGGTCATTTAGTTCAGGCCTGCACAACTCCAGTCCTCGAGGGCCGCAAACAGGCCAGGTTTTCAGGATAGCCCTACTTCACCACAGGTGGCTCAATTAGTGGCTAATCAGTCATACTGAGCCACTAATTGAGCCAGCTGTGGTGAAGTAGGGATATCCTGAAAACCTGAGCTGTTTGCGGCCCTCGAGGACTGGAGTTGTGCAGGCCTGACTGTTAGTTAAACCCTTTGGCCGAAGCAATATAAGCCTGCAGCAACTTCACGGCATGCCCAATCTGCAGGTCCTAACACTACCTGGCACAATTCTCGTGCACCTCTATTTTCTGCTGGAGAGAGAAAAACCGTACTGGGTCTGTGATACACAGGAACATGATAAAAACGGCTAATTGGAAAGTGGGGCGGGGCGAGCTTTAAACCCTGGGGAGTTATATATGTTAGTTTGTCTAAAAAAAGAAGTAAGCACTGATGGGTATGAAGATTAAGGTACATAGTATAGGTAGGCTAGAGTTCCACAGCGTCACGATACATTCCTAAACGAGACGTCCCACCTGGCTTCTTTATAAAGATTCAATTCCCCATGCAATTGGGACTCCCCAATTTCCAGAGAAAATGTACCTTTCAATCTGCAGGTAAAATTAAAGAAATAAATAAACTGGCCTTCTCGGTCAGGGGAGCCGCCGGAGCCAAGGTAAGTAAGGTTGACAGAGGCCCTGCAGCTCCCCCTTCGGGAAGCGCGCGGGGCCTCTGTAAACCGCGTGGCCCCCCCCGCAGGCAGTCTCGCGCCCCCCCAGTTTGTGCACCGCTGTTCTGGGTCATCCAATACAAAGCAGCATAATCCTGTATGTATGTATGTCTTTATTTATATAGCACAATCCATGTACATAGCGCTTCACAGCACACGTGACATTATAATATAACTGCCATTTACTGTTCTCTTAATAAACAAAATATCATACTGTCATCTGAAGCTTTTATGGGAATAAGGGGTGGGTTACATTGAAATGAATGGGATATCCTATGAATTGGAATAAGGGACGGGTTACACACACTAGCCCCGCCTAGCATTACTGCAGAGTACTACGACCGCCGCTAAACTCTATTTCGGTGTCCACAAAACGCAAATAAAGTGCCGGGGATTTATACTTAGTGTCCCTGTGACCACGGGAAACTAAGTCTTGCTACATCTGTAATGGGAATAAGTGCTTCAGACATAAAAGTCACAATAGGAAAAGGAGTCGCTGCCCCGAAGAGCTTACAATCTAAGTCATGCCAAGATGACCTTGAAGCATTCTTTAAGCCCCTGTGAGACAGACTAACCTGGAGGTTACTTTGATTATCCGACTGGAAAAGGGGGTGGGGGGAAGGGGCGGTAGGTAAACTTCCTGGGAATCAGTCCTCAGAGTTGAGACTCGTGCGGTGTTAGAATGTGCGGTGTTAGAATGTGCGGTGTTAGAATGCGCAAAGTTAGAATGCGCAGTGTTAGAATGCGTGAATGCGTGGTGTTAGAATGTGCAGTGTTAGAATGCGCGAATGCGCGGTGTTAGAATGCGCGTGCTAGAATGCGCGGTGTTAGAATGCGCGCTGTTAGAATGCTCGCTGTTAGAATGCTCGCTGTTAGAATGCTCGCTGTTAGAATGCTCGCTGTTAGAATGCTCGCTGTTAGAATGCTCGCTGTTAGAATGCGCGGTATTAGAATGCGCGGTATTAGAATGCGCGCTGTTAGAATGCGCGGTATTAGAATGCGCGTGTTAGAATGCGCGGTATTAGAATGCGCGGTATTAGAATGCGCGGTATTAGAATGCGCGTGTTAGAATGCGCGTGTTAGAATGCGCGTGTTAGAATGCGCGTGTTAGAATGCGCGTGTTAGAATGCGCGTGTTAGAATGCGCGCTGTTAGAATGCGCGCTGTTAGAATGCGCGCTGTTAGAATGCGCGCTGTTAGAATGCGCGCTGTTAGAATGCGCGCTGTTAGAATGCGCGGTATTAGAATGCGCGTGTTAGAATGCGCGGTATTAGAATGCGCGGTATTAGAATGCGCGTGTTAGAATGCGCGGTATTAGAATGCGCGTGTTAGAATGCGCGGTATTAGAATGCGCGGTATTAGAATGCGCGTGTTAGAATGCGCGGTATTAGAATGCGCGTGTTAGAATGCGCGGTATTAGAATGCGCGGTATTAGAATGCGCGTGTTAGAATGCGCGTGTTAGAATGCGCGTGTTAGAATGCGCGTGTTAGAATGCGCGTGTTAGAATGCGCGTGTTAGAATGCGCGTGTTAGAATGCGCGCTGTTAGAATGCGCGCTGTTAGAATGCGCGCTGTTAGAATGCGCGCGTTAGAATGCGCGCTGTTAGAATGCGCGCTGTTAGAATGCGCGCTGTTAGAATGCGCGCGTTAGAATGCGCGCTGTTAGAATACCACTTTGAAAACTACCGTGTTAGATCATACAGATGGGGAAAAAATAAACTTGTACTGTGATAATATCCCATGTTACTCATGCTGGGGGCGCGAGATTTTTTTTTTGGGGGGGGGGGCACGTTGGTTACAGTGGCACCACGCTCTTCCCCAAGGCATTCAAATTAAATGCGGGGGGTCCGCGTGAGGCCTCTGTAACTCACCTTGATTCCGCCGGCTTAGGGCGACGTGTCGCCATGGCAACACGCCGTCATTTGACGTCACATGACCCCCGCAGCATCATTTGATGCCGGCACAAAGGTAAGGGGTGGCGCGCGCGCGCGCTGGGGGAGGGCAAGGAGAGGGACGCAGCACCAAAAGTTTGCGCACCCCTGCTCTAGATGTTACTTTCTCCCTTATGGAATACAACACGAATTGTTTACATTGTCACTGCAGGTAATTCATATTTAAAAGCCAAGTACCGTGTACAGCCGCGTTTCCTGCCGCACAGGCAAGAGGATGTACTTACCAATAATATTGCAATATATGTGAACAGAACAGCCGCAACTGCCAGAATTAAAATGGACCAAAGAAACCAATATCCCAGACTTCCATACGTGTACCTAAAAAATAAAAAAGTAACAATGTTATATATCAAATTACCATTTGATATACAGCAAATAAAAAGAGCGCACACATCTCAGACAGGTTTGCAGCCTGCCTTTCCCCATTATCTCTTTACATAGAGATAATTGCATATAGTGCAGTGTACAGTGGAGGCTTTTTGTCACTTTTTCACTCACCATAACTTATTTTGTGTCTATTTGGAATACATGACCCCCTAAGAGGGACAATATATACTAGAAGTACTTAAGGAAAATATTTTGCCTCCCTAAACTTTTATTATACAAATCTCTCTATACTTTTACTTTCTCTAAGCTTATTCCTCTTCAAACAGAAAGTTAAAAAAAAAGTAGTATTTCTTCTGTGTTCAAAATCATGATAGTAATCACTGGCTTTTCAGGTTACCATGGTAACTGTTAGACGGCACTGGGAGAGCTCCATTTTAGCCTTCCGGATTAATAGTTCAAACGCTTATATCTACTAAACGGAGCGTTGGACTTTAAAAATAAACCAGCGTTGGAAAGGGCAAGAAGAGATGTCTTAAAGCAAGTAAAATATCATGAAAAAAAAAAAAATCTGTCAACTTGTGAGGCTGTTGTAACCCCCCCTTTTATTTAATTGAAAGACTTGAAGTTATTAATAAAACACGGCCCGACGATGGGAGAGTGGGGAATTCACCCCGAAATCTAATTATAAATATGTTTTTTATATTCAATTCCCAACAACTGTTCTGGTGAGTGCACGCAGAGCTTTTTATGGGAGTTTAATGAGGTTATAGAAGCATTACAGACAGACAGACAGACAGACACGTTTATTAGGTATATTATTATAGGAAATGCATGTGTGTATATAGAGATACTTATATCAGTAAGGGGGGGGGGGGGGGAGAAGGGTACAGCATCTTTATATTTTGCCTAGGGAATCATGTGACTTGGCTAAAGTTTTCTTTGCATGACTTTTCTATTTATATGAAAATCATGATATTTCAATATTTTCCCTGGGGCTGGATGTGCAGTGATTCATACAAAGAAATAGCATCCAAATATCTCTGGGGTAAAATGTTTTCTTAACATTCAGTTTGAATGGGACTGCCAGGGACCCGCGTTGTTAATCCGATGGGCCATTAGTCTGTCTGCAGAAATGTCACTGAAATGCTGCAGCATGTACCCAGCATGTACCTTGGTCTTGTTGGTGATTGCCCCAGATTTGTTTTAGAATACTCGGCGGCACTACAGCACTTCAATCAAGGACGCAATGGGTAGCTAGTTTGTGTCGTGGTTGTTTAATGATGGAAGGAACATCCATGGGCAGACCACACTCTAAAGTGCAAGCTTACTTTGTTTCTAGTTATTGATGGAGTTTTCAAGTTGCCTCTACTGCAGACGTTTCAAAGAGAAATAATACTTTCTTCAAAGTGTACTGTGGTTTTTATTTCTCCCCTTTTTTCTGGCAATCCCCTCCCCTAATAAAAACACTTGGTGGGTAATTCTAGATATAGTCCAAAGCAGTGGTTTAGGGCATTTTCTGCCAGAAATCCCTGCTGAGTTACATGGACTGAATGTCTGCATCGGACTATTTAGAGTACGACCCTTAGAATGTCTTTTACTTAAGTGTAGGCTGGTAAATCATGTATAACCTGTGGTGGCCTGGGGAATTCTCCTGGACTGGTTAATCTAGGTGGAATTTTTCCAGCCCTGGTCATTTCCATGACAAAATGAGGGATGCAATCACTTGTGCTGAAATTTCCATCACTTCTTACATCAAAACAAATTCGAACCAAGTCTACTGTATCTTGGCTTTATCTCTATAAACTTCTGCCCTACAAAAATATCACTCCCAGTTTAACCAATTTCTTCAAACACTTCAACAACAGCATTGAGTTAAAATACTGACCGTTCTCGCTCTTATTCTGTGAGCATCGTAATCTTGCTTCACATATCTTGCTATTTCCCACTGATGCAAATTGCTTTGGAAATCACATTTTCCTTATTGCACCATTGCACATAATTGCTTGTCATTTTGGATGATACCTTTTGCAGGACATGCTCTACGCGCAGAGATTTGAGCAGTAGACTAGCTTTCAGCAGAGATTTGAGCAGTAGACTAGCTTTCAGCAGAGATTTGAGCAGTAGACTAGCTTTCAGCAGAGATTTGAACAGTAGACTGGCTTTCAGCAGAGAATTGAGCAGTAGACTAGCTTTAAGCAGAGATTTGAGCAGTAGACTAGCTTTCAGCAGAGATTTGAGCGGTAGACTAGCTTTCAGCAGAGATTTGAGTGGTAGACTGGCTTTCAGCAGAGATTTGAGCGGTAGACTAGTTTCAGCAGAGATTCTCCAGGTCAGTACTCACCAGTCAAAATCATTGTAGTCATTCTTCGCTCCACTCCAGAAATACAAGAAGACCAAGGAAAGGCAAAATGCCCCAATCAGCATGATGAAGAATACATACTCCCTCTGAAAAATAGCAAAACGTAGTTGTACATGCATGTGAGGAAATGCATTTTGCTGTTACGCTGGTCTTTGGCATTTCAAATTATTTGGTTTTTATAAAAACCTCATTATTAAAAAAACAAACAAAAAAAAACACATACTGTATGGGGCATAACGGTTGTTCACATATAAAATGTTTCTGCTTCCTTTCCACGCAACTCCTCGCCCTCTCACGGACCAGAGGAGACTTAAGTAGGGAAGAAAAACAGGGAGGGTAATTCTACATGCACTCGCAATCAGTAATGGCCATTGCCACTTGAGTGCATAGTGTTCGCTCTCTTGTGTATATGTGGAGGTAGCACTCACGTAGCAAAAGAAAAAACTTACCTTGGTGCATTACAGTATAATGACTTTTTGAGACAGATATCCACAGGAAAGATACCTCTACCAATGCAGCCCTACATGCATTTAGTGCACATCCCTTACATCAAATTAATATGATTCATATTTGCAGATCTAAGCTTGTCAGTCACCTCAAAGACACTCATCATTCCCGTCTGGGAATTCCTCAGATTAAAATGTAATTGCTCTACTCCCTCATTATTTGGGACTAGAGCTCAAGAGATGAAACCTAGGTTCCAGATGAGAGGGTACTGTTACTATTAAACGTGGCTTCAATCAAAGTTGAGCCAGAAAGAGACTCATTGCTGGTACCCAAAATCAAACCCACCTCTAACCAACAAAGTACTTTTTGGGGGGGCATATAACTGTCTACTTTGAAATATATATTACAGAAACACTGGTATGTCCTAATAATGGACACAGATTTGAAACTAGGGGATAAAAATCAATCTCGTCAGCAGACGTACCCCTAAATGAGCTGATATGCTAGTACACAGCAATGATCGCCCCAGTGAATCTAATAACTTTCCATCAGTGCGCTAAAAACAGGGGTTTAATTTATTTTTTTATTATTTGTAACAGCTGCTCTGCTTGTAATTTTATCAGATCCACTAATGAATTCCCTGACATAACAGGTACAAAGAAATGTCAGATCCGGCCGTTTCTCACCTGCAAATCTCAGCCACTGGGATATCATCTAGCCTGTTCCTGCAGTGAGATTTATGTTGGAATGACGACGAGAGAATTAAGATTTCGGATTTTAGAGCATTGTAGAAATATATATAAAAAAAAAAAATGCACAGCAAGTTCTGGCTGCAGGAAAGAACATTACCTCTGCGGCAAAACACTTTTTAATTAAACATGATTCTCACTCAACTGTTTGAAGAGCCTTTGCAATGGATACGGTTTCCTTAGGAATTAGGGGTGGCGATTTAGTAAGGCTGCTATTACACAGGGAGTGTAGATGGATAGTGAAACTGGGGTCACTTATGCTCAATGGTCTAAATGATTATATGGGCTACTCCATGTTTTGGTGAGATTTTTATTTTGGCTGGAGGGCCACTTGATAAGCTTTGTGGATCGCAAACGTAATATAGAATCTACATTAAGTCTGTGTCCAGCGAAGCTCACTAACGCTCCCCTCCTCACCAGCTTATTCCCACTGGCATCTTCCCTACTTCCCTCACTCTCTGCCTCCATTTATCAGTCTCCCCTTCTCTTTTAATTTCTCCCCCTCCCTCCCTCATTCACCTTCCTCACTCACCCCCTTCCCTCTCACTCACCTTCTCCCCCTTCTTTTCCCACACTCACTCTCCATCACTATCCTCTCTCCGACAGAAGAGACGCAGCTCTCCGGCAGGGGAGACAGCAGCTCCGCGACAGAAGAGACGCAGCTCTCCGGCAGAGGAGACAGCAGCTCCGCGGCAGAAGAGATGCAGCTCTCTGGCAGAGGAGACAGCAGCTCTGCGGCAGAAGAGATGCAGCTCTCCGGCAGAGGAGACAGCAGCTCCGCGGCAGAAGAGATGCAGCTCTCCGCAGAGGAGACAGCAGCTCTGCGGCAGAAGAGACGCAGCTCTCCGGCAGGGGAGACAGCAGCTCCGCGACAGAAGAGACGCAGCTCTCCGGCAGGGGAGACAGCAGCTCCGCGGCAGAAGAGACGCAGCTCTCCGGCAGGGGAGACATACGTCATCACGTGATTGCCGATCAGCTGTGAGAGGATTCCCCTGCCTGGGGTTGTTTGGAGGTTGAAAGGAGCGTGCAGCTTTAATCTTGTTGGCGGCGCATTCAACAGAAACACTGTGGGGAAAGAAACCATGAGGTCGGGCTACACGCTCATGGGCTATTAGCCTGTTCTAACTACGTCGGGCTCCTGTACTCTCCGGTGGGCGGGACGAAGAGGAAGACAGCAGCATTCCCGGGTCAGTTTACCCTGGCCTTCCTGCTGTTCATCTGAGAGGCCTAGCTGACGGGTTAGCGTGTATACCTTCCAGGATCACCTGTGACAAGATTGGTGAGATAGTTCTTATACCTATTTCTCCCCAGAAAATGTCCCTATCTTAGCCACAGGACTGGCACTTCACTGAGAACTGTATATACCATCCTCAGTCAGGATTGAAAGTTCAAATCTGCTTTGCACCACGGAGGTGCCTTTATCAGCCCACTGCACCTCCTTAGCCACCAGCTTAGAGTGATTACTTCACCTTGATATCACTTATCCTCCTCCTTTTGGAGCATCAGAAATTGATCGGATGTTTTATATACATCTACACGTACATTGTATCTTTGTTTTCCCTTTTTTTTTAATAAATTTGTCCATATTGATATATACTATGAGAATTTTGCGCTCTTTTTTTCCCCATTGTTACAATATATATATATATCCTCTCATTGGAGTCACCGTCCCCCAAAGTACATATACATATATATACATACACACACATATACATATGTACTTTGGGGGACGGTGACTCCATTGAGAGTGGGCGGAGTATTGGAAGGTATGGCCGTGCGAGGCCTGGTGGGTAGGCTGTAACTATATTAGTTGCCTATAGTAAAACTGTTCTGCTCTACCAAGTGTGTATTCTTTATGTGACCTGTAACGGGGTCATTCTACACCATAGAATTCCGCACAGGTGGAGGCGCAACCGAGCATCGTTCCAGGATACACCCCAGGCTCCCAGCAGCGGAGGCTCAGGCCTCTTGTGAGCTGCCAGGTATTGCACCACACACACACCGTAGTTACACATCTCCCAGGGGGTGGGGGAAAGTGCGCTACACTACACTTCCTGCAGTGGAAGTGCTGTATGCTGGGTGATGATGGGGAAAGGTGGGGTTGCAGACCTGCCTAAGACATGCAGATTAGCATACAGTTATATTTGCATATTTGCTTTCCTGTGGAGGGTTTTTGTCACTTTTTTACTCACCATAACTTAACTCAGTATTATGGTATAGCCTATCCCATAGCCTCTTTGCATACCCAGTTAAAATCAACCCCACACTGATGAGACCCATTAAGGTCGAAACAGCTGTCTGTGGGTGGTTTTCTGGGTATGCACCTTAACCCTGGCTGTGCTCAAAGCTGTGGCCATGCAGCAAGCTTAAGCCTATAGGGAACCATGTTAAAAATGGTTTTTGAGGCAAAAAGTGACACTGTGTGCTCATTTGCATGTCTTTTCCAAGAATCCCTTGCTGCAGTGGAAGTGCTGTATGCTGGGTGATAATGGGGAAAGGCGGGGTTGCAGACCTGGGGTGAAGATCATCGGGAAGCGCAAAATCATGTAAAACAGAAGAAAATTCCCTGATGGTGCAGTATTGTGATTGATATAAAAATAAATATCAAGGTGCAGTGTGCTAAATACTCACAAGTGTAGAGTGAGCAATGTTCCCATAAAGGTTTCTTTTGAGTGGCAGCCCGTTGGACCGTCAGACAGGTAAGTGGAATAGTAAGTGCTGGAGACCTTAAATTAGTAACATAAACACGGACATAGTGCAGACTGTACAAAAATCTCTTTAAAAGTAAGTGTATGTGTAATGCACTCACATGGTATAAAAAGGTAATAAGCGTTTAGATCACACAGGTCGGATCTCAGCAAAGTATAAGCTGCTCTCTTAGTCCCCCCTCTGCCTCGGCGGGCGTGCGTGTCACCGGTGCGTCTCACCCAAACCGGAAACCGGAAGTGACGTCATCTGCTCTGGGGGACTCCGATCCTGTGGGAGTTTTCTCTCGTCAGCCTCACTCTACGCGTTTCTCCGTATTGCGGTTTCTTCAGGAGTGTATGGCTGACAGGTTCTAAGAGGATTATATACGCTACGCTCGAATCCCATTGGTTTACAATTAAATATGGTAATCGTGATGCGTAATTAAAAAAGAGACTACAGATGTGGACAGACAATAGTTATAAGACTCATGTCAGACATACATGAGTCTTCCAAAAACTGATTTTAATAAAATAATCTTTAAAATTAAGTGATAAACATAAAATAGTTAAAATAATTAAAATGAATTAAATTAACCGTTACAACAAGATTAACCCCTAAATAAACTTAGCTAATCACATATCTTAAAAGACACAGTAATGCAGTTTATCTAGTGGAGAAAAAGAGAGGCATGTTAGAATCATTCACAAGAAAGGTTTTATATCGAACTCAAGGTTTAAACCCTGGGGGGAAACGGTTTTAAGCTCGAACATCCAGAATGATTCCCTCTTAATTAAATTCAAGTCTCTATTGCCCCCCCTCCAATGGGGCAAAACCTGCTCTATGGCTTTGAATGAGAAGCTAGCAGGATTGGAGCTGTGTGTCAATAAAAAGTGATTTGAAACACTATGGGTTGTGAGTTTGCGTTTTATATTACCCAGATGTTCTAATATACGCGTTCTGAGCGGGCGTATGGTCTTACCAACGTATTGTAAGCCACACTCACATTCCGCAAGGTAAATGACATAACTGGATCTACAGTTCAAGTGCTGTTTAATGTTATAAGATTTTTGTGTTACATTAGATTTGAAACTGTGTACTTCTTTGGAACTATGCTGGCAGGCAGTGCACAATTTACATTCATAGAATCCTTTGGGGGGATCTAGCCACGTGTGCTTTTTGGCTTTAGTATTTCTTAGGGCACTCGGGGACAGGAAATTTTTAATATTTGGTGCTCTCCTATAAATCATTTTTACTTTGTCCGCCAAATGTTCCCCCAAAATAGGATCATTTCTAAGTATCGGCCAATGGTTGTTAAGATTTGGATGTGTTCCTCTTGTATTTGGATGACAATGAGTATAATCTGAGATTTACATCCACAATTAGTAGTACCTCTGTCAACTTCCTAGACCTTTGTATTTATTTGGAAAATGGTCTTATTAAGACAAAAAATTATTTCAAAGAGGTGGACGCAAATAATTATATTTTACAATCAAGCTGCCACCTCAATAAGTGGATTGAAAATATCCCATACGGGCAGTATCGCAGACTCAAGCGTAACTGCACAGACAATCATATATTTGAGGAGCAATCCACAGTTCTATCTAAAAGGTTTAGAGAGAGACATTATAAGAGGGATGTAGTCGATCGAGCACTAGCTAGAACTAAAAATACCCCGAGAGAATCCATGCTCATATCTGCCCCAAAAAAACTTGTAGAGAATGACACTATACAAGTGCCTTTTATTACCCAATACAATAAGGATGCCAGTAAGATTAATAAAATTCTTAACAACCATTGGCCGATACTTAGAAATGATCCTATTTTGGGGGAACATTTGGCGGACAAAGTAAAAATGATTTATAGGAGAGCACCAAATATTAAAAATGTCCTGTCCCCGAGTGCCCTAAGAAATACTAAAGCCAAAAAGCACACGTGGCTAGATCCCCCCAAAGGATTCTATGAATGTAAATTGTGCACTGCCTGCCAGCATAGTTCCAAAGAAGCACACAGTTTCAAATCTAATGTAACACAAAAATCTTATAACATTAAACAGCACTTGAACTGTAGAATCTATTATGTCATTTACCTTGCGGAATGTGAGTGTGGCTTACAATACGTTGGTAAGACCATACGCCCGCTCAGAACGCGTATATTAGAACATCTGGGTAATATAAAACGCAAACTCACAACCCATAGTGTTTCAAATCACTTTTTATTGACACACAGCTCCAATCCTGCTAGCTTCTCATTCAAAGCCATAGAGCAGGTTTTGCCCCATTGGAGGGGGGGCAATAGAGACTTGAATTTAATTAAGAGGGAATCATTCTGGATGTTCGAGCTTAAAACCGTTTCCCCCCAGGGTTTAAACCTTGAGTTCGATATAAAACCTTTCTTGTGAATGATTCTAACATGCCTCTCTTTTTCTCCACTAGATAAACTGCATTACTGTGTCTTTTAAGATATGTGATTAGCTAAATTTATTTAGGGGTTAATCTTGTTGTAACGGTTAATCCAATTCATTTTAATTATTTTAACTATTTTATGTTTATCACTTAATTTTAAAGATTATTTTATTAAAATCAGTTTTTGGAAGACTCATGTATGTCTGACATGAGTCTTATAACTATTGTCTGTCCACATCTGTAGTCTCTTTTTTAATTACGCATCACGATTACCATATTTAATTGTAAACCAATGGGATTCGAGCGTAGCGTATATAATCCTCTTAGAACCTGTCAGCCATACACTCCTGAAGAAACCGCAATACGGAGAAACGCGTAGAGTGAGGCTGACGAGAGAAAACTCCCACAGGATCGGAGTCCCCCAGAGCAGATGACGTCACTTCCGGTTTCCGGTTTGGGTGAGACGCACCGGTGACACGCACGCCCGCCGAGGCAGAGCGGGGACTAAGAGAGCAGCTTATACTTTGCTGAGATCCGACCTGTGTGATCTAAACGCTTATTACCTTTTTATACCATGTGAGTGCATTACACATACACTTACTTTTAAAGAGATTTTTGTACAGTCTGCACTATGTCCGTGTTTTTGTTACTAATTTAAGGTCTCCAGCACTTACTATTCCACTTACCTGTCTGACGGTCCAACGGGCTGCCACTCAAAAGAAACCTTTATGGGAACATTGCTCACTCTACACTTGTGTGTATTTAGCACACTGCACCTTGATATTTATTTTTATATCAATCACAATACTGCACCATCAGGGAATTTTCTTCTGTTTTACATGATTTTGCGCTTCCCGATGATCTTCACCCCTGCACTGTCCACGGGATCGAGAGAACGACCCCACACTGGGTTAAGCAGCATTCATTCATGTTTGTATTAAGTATCACAATTTATCACATTTGTTTATATAATTTTTGAGCGCCACTTTTTGATATATTTGTTTTTCACTTGGGGTTGCAGACCTGCCTAAGACATGCAAATGAGCATACAGTTGTATTTGCATATTTGCTTTCCTGTGGAGGGTTTTTGTCACTTTTTTACTCACCATAACTTAACTCAGTATTAATATATACTGCACCGACACACTTTATTCGAGCAAATACCCAGTATGTACCTGGCAGAAACCTGGAATGCGCCGCTCCTCACCTCTGACAAGCCCCGTTGCGTTTGCCTTCCCAGCCTGGGTTCATGCCTGGCTGACGGGCGGCTGATCTGTTAAATGATAATGATTAGGATTTAATAGGCTGCAATGCTTCGCGTGTCTACCAGATGGCATAAATTCATGAATTGTAATGCAGTATATATATATATATACTGTGCAGTATTGCAGCTAGCGGGAATAAAATGCTTCAATCCCTGCCTGGAAAATAACCCAATGCACTCGGGCAGAAAACAGTCACAAACCTCAATACACCCGGGTATACCCGAATTCGTGGGACTAGCCGAGCTCGAATAAAGTGTGTCGCCAGTGTATATATATATATATATATATATATATATATATATATATATATATATATATATATATATATATAGACCATACGATACCGGTTGCAACACGACATCAAGGGACAGCACGCAGGTAAGTAAATCAAAAATGTTCTATATTTGATAGAAGACACAAAAACCGACGTTTCGGTCCCCCAGTGGGACCTTTCTCACCACCTTGGGGACCGAAACGTCGGTTTTTGTGTCTTCTATCAAATATAGAACATTTTTGATTTACTTACCTGCGTGCTGTCCCTTGATGTCGTGTTGCAACCGGTATCGTATGGTCTGTTATTGCTTTATGGGATAAGCACCAAAACTTATTTACTTGCATATGGTGTGCCGGCTGTGCATTGGATTCTATATATATATATATATATATATATATATATATATATATATATATATATATATATACACACACACACACACACACACACACACACACACACACACACACACACACACATATATACTGTATACACACACATATATATTATATATATATATACACACATACATACACACACACACACACACACACACACACACACACACACACACACATACATACACACACACACACACATATATATATATATATACACATACATACATATATACATATATATGTGTATATATATATATATATATATATACATATATATATATGTATATATGTATGTATGTGTATATATATATATGTGTGTGTGTGTGTGTGTATGTATGTGTGTGTGTGTGTGTGTGTGTGTGTGTGTGTGTATGTGTGTATATATATATATATATAATATATATGTGTGTGTATACAGTATATATATGTGTGTGTGTGTGTGTGTGTGTGTGTGTGTGTGTATGTATATATATATATATATATACACACACACACTGCAGATATGTTGTGGTGTTGCTTATGAGGGTTTTACTTCCCTATGAAGGTTGATTTAAAAAAAAATATTTTGCCTGTTCCTTCTGTATCTTGCAGGCTGTAATTAAACCACTGTTGTGTGTAATTGCAGCTCTACTTTTTCTAATTTTTCCATGTGAAACCCTGTGATTTTCCAGCACAACATTTAAGATTGGTTCTTTTAGAACACGATTCCTATCAGGTATTAATTACTCAGCTCTCTGCCTTTACAGAGAGAGCCATGTACAGCTAGCTCTACATGGGGGTGCAGGAAGAAACAAAAACCTCAAAACAGTAGCACTTAAGAGACCTCTAGATTTAGAACAAACGGGGGATGAAAACGCAGACTAAAAAAAAAAACCTTACACTGCTGGGAAACGGCTTAAAGTACAGTATGGCAATTACTACGTCTTCATTTACTGCCTGTAATGCATGCAGTCACGGCTGCCACGGAAGGTGTCACAATGAATCCTTACGATTTACCTGGCTGATCAGGGTCACCACTCCAAGCAGTAACAACCATGTATATTTATTATTTAATAAACATAGTCAAACATCACGTAAATTGATTTTACCTTCCTCCTCTTTTAGACAGACGTCGTCATCATCATCACCAATACCATTGACCAGTCGTGATTCATGTTGCGATGATGTCGCAACACCACCAGCATTAGCACAACATCGATGACCACGATTACATTCACAACGTCCAGAACCACCGTTAGTCTCCCGTTGGCAGCATTTTCAATGCAAGAGCTATTGTGCGCTGGTTTTTTTTTTTTAAGACGGTCAAATGACCAGACTGCAGCTACGTGCAACTTATGTCAAATAGTTGTGAAAAGGGGCAGACTGGTTACCCATCTTGGCACCTCTGCATTAAGAGGTCACATGACCCGCCACAACCACATCAGTGGCAGAGAGCCTTATATAGTCAAGATCAGACAAAGGGGGGTTGAAGTCAGACAACAACGTGTACATGCACAGGTGGGGTTGGAGACAATAGGTCACAGTCAGTACTGCAGTCAGAAAGACAGACAGACAGACAGAACCCACCAACAGTCACAACTGTCTTATGGTGATGAATTTGATGATGGTGATTTAGATGATCTTTGTGTAATAGGGAGGATAATGATCAATAACAATGATGATGATGATGCTGTGGGTGCCAGAGCGATCCTGCACCACAACAGTTTGCAAATCAGACATGATGCTACTGCTGCGAGTAGCACATGCACCCCAATGCAACAGTAGTAGTCCACAGTTCAGGAAGTGTTTGAAAAAGGTGGACAAATTCCACCGCACCCATGACAGAGCTCTGCTGCTGAATGGGAATGTAGCTAAAGTTCTCACTATCAACATGTTGCCGTTCAAATTTGTTGAATCTCAGGGGTTGAGACAGCTTATGCAATGTGCGGAGCCACATTGGACCATCCCAAGCAGATCATATTTCTCTAACAAAGTGCTTCTCAAACTGTACAGCAACGTTGTTGCATCAGTGGTTGAGGCCCTTGCACAGTCGGAGGGAAGTAGGTTACACCACGCTACTTACATGTGGAGTAGCGGTCATGGAGGCGGTGACTGTGACGGTAGGAGCAGCATGACAAGGTACAATAAGAGTCCAGCCAGCCTGTCAAGATGTCTACCGACAGCAAGGGTTAACTGAACCATCTCAGAGTGACAAAAAACCCTCTATCCTGGTCATAGCATGTTAAGTGACGTCGTTATGTATCGTTACTATGTGTATGCTCTGGTCTGTGTGACTGTGGGGTTTGGCAAGCAAATGGCTCAGTCATAGGCACACAATGAGTCAGAGGGCTGGCTTTTGTGTAGGCCAGGTGGAGCGGTCTAGGACATTTAGTCGTGGCCGTTATGCCGCGTGAAAAATCTTTGCCGGCATTTAGCCGCCACTTACCGTGCCGCCGGGACGTCTCTGCCTCCCCCCTCTATTTCTCTCCCCTTCTCACACTCCCCACCTCTCCCTACACCCATGTATTTATATATTTCACCTATCTCTCTCTCCCCCCCTTTCACTCTTCCTCCCCTCTCTTTATCATCCTCAGACTCACTCCACCCCACCCTCACACTCAATCAATGGCCCCCTCCACAATCTATCCCCTCACACCTATAAACTCCTCCCCCCCCCCCCCCCCTCCACTCTGAGACTTTTACCTTGGGGAGGGGATGCAAATATGGCATCACATTAGCTATATCTTATTTTCACCATCTACTGCGGGGCCCAAAAAAGCCAGCAACCAAACTGCTGTGCTAGGCCGGGCAGGCAGTACTGTGAAAAATTGGCAAATGTCAATGCACGATGGCCAGCCACCAATTACATAACATAGTGGTTGGCTTTGGGAAAGTGCTTTGGTTGTCGTATTTATTAACATATGTATGTCATAAACCTAGGTCGCAGCCTCATATCTGTTACATTCAAGTTACTTATAGTAGACTTTGAGGCTGCTTGCCATCTTTTTGGTCCCTCCAGAAGTACAAACAGCCTGCCTGATATCCTAAATCCTTCTGCTCTGGAAAAGTAGATTTAAAAACATCTCACAACGTCTAACGTGTGTAGAACCTTCCCCCTTGTCATTTCCTGGCTTTGGGGAAAATGAGGGTGGAATTATCTCTTGGTTGAGATGGAATTTGGAATCGACCCCTTGGGTAGAAAAAGCTGAACTGGTGTCAAGATGTCTTGGTGGAAAATAAGAAATTACTCCATCATGTACAAGGCTTGTAACTCACTAATTCTGTGTGCAGCAGACCTAACCACAACCTGTTCTTGGGCTCTTGTTGTGTTCCCACAGTTTTCGTGATTCTCTTACATCTTGCGGTAGGGAGATCAATTGGCCTAGACTTGCTACTCGTCAGTGCCATTGGTGCACAAAATTCTGTTGGAACGTTCTTGTGGCGGGGGTTAACCAGGCTCACTAATAAAGGTTAAGCCCACTTGGTTTCCCCTAATCCGTGTGTTAAGGTCCTAGAGAGTCAGCTCTTGGACCTAGATGTCAGAAATGCGGTGTGCAAATTATGCGACATTAAAGCGTTTTCTGTTTTTTACCTTTCTTGGGGTGCTGGGACCAGGGGATTTCTAGGCTGTAAGTTTCAGGGTGGGTTTGCCAGAGAAAGTCTTCACAGAATGTGTCTATGTATCGGGGTTCCGGAGTTATGGGATACCCCAAAAGTTGGATCCGGGAGTCGAGTGAGATTCTCGGATGCAGCCAAGCACATTACTTCGGGCAGACTCTGACCCTGAAAACATTCTTGCGACTCACCGCCAGGAGCCCTGCTGCATCATCAGCCTGACAAGGTAAACGGGCATGAAGGGGTTAATGTATACCGGCAGCCATACAGGGGGTCCCTAGTATAAGAAGGGGTGCCGAGTTACATGCCCAGGTACCCTGAACATAGTATAGGGGTTCAGGGGATGCTCCAGCGCTATGATAAAGCTGAGAGTGATGGCTTGTGTGTAAAAAGTTTAAAACTTATTTTCTAGCGTGTCCCAAGAATGAGGCTAGTGAGAGTGTAGGCAGTATATCCCCTCACTCCATCCCTGACACCAGAATAGGGACTTACACATTTTATTACACAAGACACAGGACACAGTAAAATGTTATTGAAGAGTTATGTTTAATATGTATATATGCTGCTAACCTGTGAATGAACTGTGGGATTTCCAAGTCATGGATTCCGAGGGACCAGATGGCTACCAAACTTGGTGCCTATGGGTCTGTGCGGAGTCCGGACTTGAAAGTCTCAGGGATGCCAAGGTGTTAGAACAGGAGTGGTACTGCAGTTCTGCTGGAGTACCCACATCCTGGGCTAACACAGGGCTCTCTGGCCACCATTTGCCAGAGCCCAGACACTGTGGAGCCCGGACAGCGGGTGGGCTCAGTATGCAAAGAGGCAGAGGTGCCAGGTTGGCGCATGCCCCTTTGCAGAATGAGAAAAGGTGCCCGTCTGGCTTTACAATACCGGCAAATTGGTGATTGGCTGGCAGGAGAATTCTCACGCTCTGATAGGCTGTAGAGGTATGTGAATGGGACACTGAAACCCATAAGGAGCCTTGCAGCCAATCAGGAGCGCAGATTCCAAGCGCCAAACCAACAGCGGCAAATTCAAAGATACTCTGTGCTGAATAGACGCGAGCCGGCTTCAAAGATTTTGAGTGAGAAAATGTTTCTACGTCCCGCTTTTGAGAACGTAGCGGTTGCGGCTGGCATTGCATGCCGAAATCAGTCCCAGGACTTTCGTGACTACCTCCCGGTCATTGGAAAGGGCTCCTACAGAGGTCATTTTTGTGAATTTCGTTTAAAGGACAAGTTTATTCGTTAGCCCTGTTCCCAGTAAGTGTGTTAACCCTGTTAATTGTGTTACATTGTGTGTATGTCTTTTCCTGAAATAAATTACAATTTATTTTACCTCCTTGCTTTGCTCAATCGTTATGATCCCGGTATAAAAAGGTGTTGATAAACCTGCTCTCCCGTGACAGTTCTCATATGTCACCTGGCACATTTCACCAGCTGATAAGAGTGCCTAACAGCCTCACGCTTTGCCAGGCCTGCCAATGGCCGCTGGCTATGATCATCTCCTTCAGACATTCCTTTTGTCGAAAGGAAGAAAGACTATGCCCTGTTGCATGTTGAACTGAACTCCCCAAAAATCTTATTTGACTTTTCTCGGTGTTGAGTAGCCATCTCCCAAGTGACATTGAAGCTCTTATACCCAATTCGAAGCACTTATGCAGGCTTCCCAGCGTATGTGCTATCCTCCGCGCATCTGTGGTCCTTCTGAGAAGTGCAGAGTAACAAGCTGGCGGCAGGGTTTGTCAGCCGAGCATTTTGAAATCCTGTGGCACTGAACCCTCTCCCACTCTGAAGCCTACTTCATCTCGCTCTCTGGCCCCGATATCTCTGCGTGGGTGGTGGCCGTGGGGGAGGAGGAGGTTCCACAGGCGGGGAGATGACTCAGTCCCTTCTCACACAAGAGGCAGACCATGGAGCCCATCTGGGCCTGGTGTATAGTGGCGAGGAGATGGAGTGGGTGACCACCTCCTTCAGTGGATTGTGGCCCAGAGCAGAATCACCATGTCTGGATACACGCTAGGATGCACAGGTTTGCTCGTGCCACCTCTCCCAGAGGTCACAGTGATTGTTCTACATGTGTTGCTGCAGCCCACTCGTCCCCCAACATGATCCACTCCTGCCCCTATGCACCGCTGCAGAGTCACTCACCAAGCTATGGCGGTGCAATTGGTAGAATTCCCACACCATGGAGGTGGATCTTCTAGGCCGATGACAGTGTACCTGTGATGCCTGCGAGCTAGGGGAAGAGGCTGGAATACCACGAATGCCAACCTGGGAACATCTTCAAGAGGCACGTCCGCATTCCGTCGTCTTACCTTCTCCAAAACACACACCTTAACTCACCAAAAGAGCCACAATAATCAATGTGACCCTCACCAACCTCGACACACGAACCACCTGGCCCAGATGGATGTACAGCAGTCGAGACCTCCTCAGTGCTGGAAGCACGACCTGCTACCTTAACCCTCCTGTCTGCAGTTCCTCCTCCTGAATCCCCAACATCATTGATGCTGCCTCTGCCCCAGCTAGAGCAGAAAGAGCAACAGTATGGGTGCTGGGTGTAACAGACTCCGGCGGTGCAACTGCAACCAGATCCAGGGATACCGATTCAATCCCAGCAACCCTGACATGCTTGCGCGTGCTGTTGCATTTACTGCTCGCACACCTGTTCAAACAACAGATGGGCTTTGACACAGGAAGCATCAACAGTATGTAACTACACAAACAGAATCACCTGAGGTCAAAGACAGAGGAAATACTTGCCGACAAAAAGGTGACCCTGACAGAAACTCACTCTCCAACAAACAGAAAATAGCCTCCACTGCCTCAGACCTTCCTGCTTTCTCTAACACAGAGCTACTTCCAAGGAGCGAGGCAGAAGGAGGTGGAATTATTACCTACCCTAAGCTGAACTCAGAAAAAACCTGAACAGTCATAAGAGCAGCAGGTTCCTGAGACATGCACACAACAGGGGATGCAGCCACAGAACTACTCCTATTCCCACAGTACTGCTGCTATTCCCACAGTACTACTCCTATTCCCACAGTACTGCTGCTATTCCCACAGTACTACTGCTGGCACCAGGAAAAACAACTGGTACATCTACCGCGGCTCTCTGCTAACTGAGCCTGAAAAATCCCTCCTCAGTCTTACAGGAGGGGCACTAGCAAAACCCCTCCTGCCACCACGGTCCATAATAAAATGTTTTTTTAAGTAAAAAATAAAAAACACCTGCTGATAACCCTGCCTGCTGCCAACAGGGGGGTCTGCTGGGGTTGGCGTCCTGGGCCCCCTGCGCGGCCGTGCCCCTCGATAAATCCGGTCGCCCAGTCACCACGGGGCGACAGGATATTGCGCGGCCCCGATCTGCCAAGCAGCTTCTCTCTTCAAATTTTAAAAAAAAATCCCCCTTCCTGATTGGCTGGCTCTTGCTGGCAGACTGCCAGGATTTTTATTTTTGGTCCGCACCAAGTTCTATACGAGCTGGCAAAGTAAGGCCCGCCTTTTCCTGCATGGATCCTGCATGGAGCAAGTAAGGTAAGTACTGCTCCATGCCTCCCTTGCCTCCATGCCCCCCCCTGCTCCGATTTCCCCCAAGTGTCTGAGAGAGTGTATGCGAGAGTGTATGCGAGAGTGTGTCAGAGAGTGTGTGTCTGAGAGAGTGTGTGTCTGAGAGAGTGTGTGTCTGAGAGAGAGTGTGTCTGAGAGAGAGTGTGTCTGAGAGAGAGTGTGTCTGAGAGAGAGTGTGTCTGAGAGAGAGTGTGTCTGAGAGAGAGTGTGTCTGAGAGAGAGTGTGTCTGAGAGAGAGTGTGTCTGAGAGAGAGTGTGTCTGAGAGAGTGTGTGTCTGAGAGAGTGTGTGTCTGAGAGAGTGTGTGTCTGAGAGAGTGTGTGTCTGAGAGAGTGTGTCAGAGAGAGTGTGTCAGAGAGAGTGTGTCAGAGAGAGTGTGTCAGAGAGAGTGCATGTGTGAGAGTATATGTGTGAGAGAGTGTATATGTGAGAGAGTGTGTGTGAGAGAGTGTGTGTGTGTGTGTGTCTGTGAATGAATACAGACACCCACCCAGTCAGTCATAGTCACTCACCCACCCCGTCACCTCACTCTCTCACTCATCTTAACTGCCCTATAGCTACACCGAAATAGCCTATGCTGCTTTCTTCCAGATCTGACTCTCAAGCTTCACACGGGAGACATTGGAACCCCACCTAACACAGAAGACAGGTATGGAACACCCCAGGCCCATACTGAATCCCCCCCAGGCCTTTTGTCACATAGGATGTAGCATTGGGTATCTTTCTCTTTTGTTGAAAATATTACAATAAACAGATTGCGTTGTAAGGTTTTTTTCCGTATTAACAATAGCAAGAAAACAGTTAAGTAAAAGTTGTGCGCCAATTTTTTTTTTCCGTGTTACAGTAGGTGCGCTGTGGGTGGTGGTGGGGGGGGGGGCCTGCTCCTTTCATTTGTCCTAGGCCCCATGATTTCTGTTGGTGGCCCTGCCTGTCACTATCCCGTCTGCACTGGCAGAACCCCTCCTGCCACCACTGTCCATAACTAAAACAAAATAAAAAAATAAAAAACACCTGCTGATAACCCTGCCTGCTTCCTGTCACTACCCCCTCGCTAAATTTCCAAAACCTGCTACCCTCACACTAACCAAGCCACCAACCCAATGCCACACACCCTCTCTTCCCTCACACTAACCAAGGCACCAGCCCAATCCCACACACCCTCTCTCTTCCCTCACACTAACCAAACCACCAGCCCAATCCCACACAGCCTCCACCTTCCCTCACACTAACCAAGCCACCAGCCCAATCCCACACACCCTATCCCTTCCCTCACACTAACCAAGCCACCAGCCCAATCCCACACATCCTCCCCGTTCCCTCACACTAACCAAGCCACCAGCCCAATCCCACACACCCTATCCTTTCCCTCACACTAACCAAGCCGCCAGCCCAATCCCACACATCCTCCCCGTTCCCTCACACTAACCAAGCCACCAGCCCAATCCCACACACCCTATCCCTTCCGTCACACTAACCAAGCCACCAGCCCAATCCCACACACCCTATCCTTTCCCTCACACTAACCAAGCCACCAGCCCAATCCCACACATCCTCACCGTTCCCTCACACTAACCAAGCCACCAGCCCAATCCCACACATCCTCCCCGTTCCCTCACACTAACCAAGCCACCAGGCCAATCCCACACACCCTATCCCTTCCCTCACACTAACCAAGCCACCAGCCCAATCCCACACAATAACCAAACGACCATCCCAATCACACACAATAACCAAATCACCAGCCAAATCCCACACACCCTATCCCTTCCCTCACACTAACCAAACCACCTGCCCAATCCCACACACCCTATCCCTTCCGTCACACTAACCAAGCCACCAGCCCAATCCCACACATCCTCCACCTTCCCTCACACTAACCAAGCCACCAGCCCAATCCCACACACCCTCTCTCTTCCCTCACACTAACCAAGCCACCAGCCCAATCCCACACATCCTCCACCTTCCCTCACACTAACCAAGCCACCAGCCCAATCCCACACACCCTCTCCCTTCCCACAACTAACCAAGCCACCAGCCCAATCCCACACCCTATCCCTTCCCTCACACTAACCAAGCCCCCAGCCCAATCCCACACATCCTATCCCTTCCCTCACCCTAACCAAGCCACCAGCCCAATCCCACATACCCTATCCCTTTCCTCACACTAACAAAGCCACCAGCCCAATCCCACACATCCTATCCTTTCCCTCACACTAACCAAGCCACCAGCCCAATCCCACACATCCTCTACCTTCCCTCACACTAACCAAGCCACCAGCCCAATCTCACACACCCTATCCCTTCCCTCACACTAACCAAGCCACCAGCCCAATCTCACACACCCTATCCCTTCCCTCACACTAACCAAGCCACCAGCCCAATCCAACACATCCTCCACCTTCCCTCACACTAACCAAGCCACCAGCCCAATCCCACATATCCTCTACCTTCCCTCACACTAACCAAACCACCAGCCCAATCCCACACACCCTCTCTCTTCCCTCACACTAACCAAGCCACCAGCCCAATCCCACACACCCTCTCTCTTCACTCACACTAACCAAGCCACCAGCCCAATCTCTCACATCCTCCCCGTTCCCTCAAACTAACCAAGCCAACAGCCCAATCCCACACACCCTCTCCCTTCTCACAACTAACCAAGCCACCAGCCCAATCCCACACCCTATCCCTTCCCTCACACTAACCAAACCACCAGCCCAATCCCACACACCCTCACTCTTCCCTCACACTAACCAAGCCACCAGCCCAATCTCTCACATCCTCCCCGTTCCCTCACACTAACCAAGCCACCAGCCCAATCCCACACACCTATCCCTTCCCTCACACTAACCAAGCCAACAGCCCAATCCCACACACCCTCTCCCTTCCCACAACTAACCAAGCCACCAGCCCAATCCTACACCCTATCCCTTCCCTCACACTAACCAAGCCCCCAGCCCAATCCAACACATCCTATCCCTTCCCTCACCCTAACCAAGCCACCAGCCCAATCCCACACACCCTATCCCTTTCCTCACACGAACCAAGCCACCAGCCCAATCCCACACATCCTATCCCTTCCATCACACTAACCAAGCCACCAGGCCAATCCCACACATCCTCTACCTTCCCTCACACTTACCAAGCCACCAGCCCAATCTCACACACCCTATCCCTTCCCACACACTAACCAAGCCACCAGCCCAATCCAACACATCCTCCACCTTCCCTCACACTAACCAAGCCACCAGCCCAATCCCACATATCCTCTACCTTCCCTCACACTAACCAAACCACCAGCCCAATCCCACACACCCTCTCTCTTCCCTCACACTAACCAAGCCACCAGCCCAATCCCACACACCCACTCTCTTCCCTCACACTAACCAAGCCACCAGCCCAATCCCACACATCCTATCCATTCCCTCACACTAACCAAGCCACCAGCCCAATCCCACACACCCTCTCTCTTCCCTCACACTAACCAAGCCACCAGCCCAATCCCAGACATCCTATTCCTTCCCTCACACTAACCAAGCCACCAGCCCAATCCCACACAGCCCCTCTCTTCCCTCACACTAACCAAGCCACCAGCCCAAACCCACACACCCTCTCTCTTCCCTCACACTAACCAAGCCACCAACCCAATCTCACACACCCTATCCCTTTCCTCACACTAACCAAACCACCATCCCAATCCCACACAATAACCAAACCACCAGCCCAATCCCACACACCATATTCCTTCCCTCACACTAACCAAGCCACCAGCCCAATCCCACACATCCTCCCCGTTCCCTCACACTAGCCAAGCCACCAGCCCAATCCCACACATCCTATCCCTTCCCTCACACTAACCAAGCCACCAGTCCAATCCCGCACACCCTCTCTTCCCTCACACTAACCAAGCCACTAGCCCAATACCACACACCCTCTCCCTTCCCTCACACTAACCAAGCCACCAGCCTTATCACACACAGCCTCTACCTTCCCTCACACTAACCAAGCCACCAGCCCAATCCCACACACCCTCTCTCTTCCCTCACACTAACCAAGCCACCAGCCCAATCCCACACATCCTATCCATTCCCTCACACTAACCAAGCCACCAGCCCAATCCCACACACCCTCTCTCTTCCCTCACACTAACCAAGCCACCAGCCCAATCCCAGACATCCTATTCCTTCCCTCACACTAACCAAGCCACCAGCCCAATCCCACACAGCCCCTCTCTTCCCTCACACTAACCAAGCCACCAGCCCAAACCCACACACCCTCTCTCTTCCCTCACACTAACCAAGCCACCAACCCAATCTCACACACCCTATCCCTTTCCTCACACTAACCAAACCACCATCCCAATCCCACACAATAACCAAACCACCAGCCCAATCCCACACACCCTATTCCTTCCCTCACACTAACCAAGCCACCAGCCCAATCCCACACATCCTCCCCGTTCCCTCACACTAGCCAAGCCACCAGCCCAATCCCACACATCCTATCCCTTCCCTCACACTAACCAAGCCACCAGCCCAATCCCGCACACCCTCTCTCTCTTCCCTCACACTAACCAAGCCACTAGCCCAATACCACACACCCTCTCCCTTCCCTCACACTAACCAAGCCACCAGCCTTATCACACACAGCCTCTACCTTCCCTCACACTAACCAAGCCACCAGCCCAATCCCACACACCCTCTCTCTTCTCTCACACTAACCAAGCCACTAGCCCAATCCCACACCGTATCCCTTTCCTCACACTAACCAAACCACCATCCCAAACCCACACAATAACCAAACCTGCAGCCCAATCCCACACACCCTCTCTCTTTCCTCACACTAACCAAGCCACCAGCCCAATCCCACACACCCTATCCTTTTCCTAACACTAACCAAGCCACCAGCCCAATCCAACACATCCTCTACCTTCTCTCACACTAACCAAGCCACCAGCCCAAACCCACACACCCTCTCTCTTCCCTCACACTAACCAAGCCACCAGCCCAATCCCACACATCCTATTCCTTCCCTCACACTAACCAAGCCACCAGCCCAATCCCACACACCCTCTCTCTTCCCTCACACTAACCAAGCCACCAGCCCAATCCCACACATCCTATCCCTTTCCTCATACTAACCAAACCACCATCCCATTCCCACACAATAACCAAACCACCATCCCAATCCCACACAATAACCAAACCACCAGCCCAATCCCACACACCCTCTCTCTTCCCTCACACTAACCAAACCACCATCCCAATCCCACACACCCTATTCCTTCCCTCACACTAACCAAGCCACCAGCCCAATCCCACACACCCTCTCTTCCCTCACACTAACCAAGCCACAAACCCAATCCCACACACCCTCTCTTCCCTCACACTAACCAAGGCACCAGCCCAATCCCACACACCCTCTCCCTTCCCTCACACTAACCAAGCCACAAACCCAATCCCACACACCCTCTCTCTTCCCTCACGCTAACCAAGCCACCAGCCCAATCACACACACTCTCTCCCTTCCCACACACTAACACAGCCACCAGCCCTATCACACACACCCTCTCTTCCCTCACACTAACCAAACCACCAGCCCTATCACACACACCCTCTCCCTTCCCTCACACTAACCAAACCACCAGCAATATCACACACACCCTCTCCCTTCCCACGCCCTATCCCTTCCCTCATAATCAGAAGTGTGAAGTTGAAAAAACAGCGGGCAGGAAGTGGGAGCAGAAAAATGGATGGTCACGGATTAAACTTTTTTTTAATTCGCATAGCAGATTACCATTAAATCCGTGGGCGAACGGAATCCGATGATGGATTCTGACCAATCCGCACGGATTTCGGAGCGTCCAATCATCACGCAGATTTACGTATGCAGATTTTGGCAAGATTGCCGATCTGTTCAGATCAGTTTCTTATGTTTATCTGTTTTACTGACGGCTTCATAGTGACTTTGCAAGAAAAACACAGAACAAAGCCAACAATGCACAGGACCTGGGGCTTTGGAGACTGGCAAACATGCTATATCACCGAGAGACATTAGATAAAGATCGAAGAAATTCTCCAACGCATTTGTTTTCAATGGAAATGTTACAAACATTAAAAAAAAAAAAAAAAGGAACACACACACACACACTTTAAGTTATGGTGGGTAAAAAAGGCAACAAAAAACCTCCACCGTTCGCATATATCCAATAAAGAATATAACTTGTGAGCACATTCACATGTCTTGAGCAGGTCTGCAACCAATCTGTGAGTGGTTTGACTGGCTTTGCATCTAATCTCATGCTGTGCTTGAAAGTTGTGTGAACAACAGAGCATTTGCTTATAAGGGTTCCATGTAAAAAAAAAAAGCTGTGTGTGCTGTGCACGCGCATAGTAAGTGAAACTTCTTTGACTTTTGTCACAGAAATTGACTTATAACGCGCGTGCTCGGCACACATGTGTCAGTGTGTCAGTCAGTGAGTATGTATGTGTTTGTTTGTGTGTGTGTCAGTCAGTGTATGTATCTGTGCCGGTCAGTGTATGTATCTGTACCGGTCAGTGTGTGTATTTGTGTCAGTCATTGTGTGTGTGTGTGTGTGTGTGTGTGTCAGTGTATGTCTCTCTCTCTCTGTGTTGTGTGAATGTCTCTCTGTGTCGGTCAGTGAGTGTATGTGTGTCAGTCAGTGTGCGTGCGTATGTGTGACAGTCAGTGTGCGTGCGCGTGCGTCAAAGTGTGCGTGCGTCAGTGTGTGTGTGTATGTGTTTATTGGCAGCAGTACCAGCATCATGAATGTTGAGCGGGTGGGGGAGCTCACAGTGGGGGGGAAGGAATAGGCACATCATTCAGGGGCGGTGTTCGGTACATCACTGGGGTGTGCGTGCGTGTGTCAGTCAGAGTGTGCGTGTGCGTGCGTCAGTGTGTGTGCGCGTGCGTCAAAGTGTGTGCGCGTGCGTCAGAGTAAGTGTGTGTGTGTGTGTCAGTCAGTGTGTGTGTGTGTGCGTCAGAGTAAGTGTGTGTGTCATTGTGTGTATGTGTCAGTCAATGTGTGTATGTCAGTGTGTGCGTGTCTGTCAGTGTATGTGTATCTCTCTGTGTGTACCGTATGTCTCTCTGTCTGTGTCCTGCCCCCTCTCTCCTGACTCCCCCCACCCCCGACGGAGCTGCGGACCCTGGGGGCTCAGTCTGAGTCTTCAGAGCAGATACCCCACCCCACCCCCCCCCCACCCCCCGGCGGCGCGCTCAAGCTCCCCCCTTCCCCACAACCCGGCGGCGCGCTCAAGCTCCCCCCTTCCCCACCCCCCGGCGGCGCGCTCAAACCACCCTATTCCCAGGCTGTTAGGAGCGGCGCCGGCCTCCCTCCTCCTGTCCATCGGCATGGCAGTGGGCGGGGAACGGCGCCGCTGCCAGCCGCTTCTGCGCATGCGTGGCACGCGGCATGGCAGCGGGCGGCGGAACAGCGGCGCCGTGGCAGTTAGGAGCGGCGGCTATCGCCGCCGCATGTGAGCAACTGGGTGTGGGTGTGTGGGAGGGTGTGGGTGTGTGGGAGGGTGTGGGTGTGTGGGAGGGTGTGGGTGTGTGGGAGGGTGAGGGGTGTGTGGGAGGGTGAGGGGTGCAGCGGCGATTAGGAGCGGCGCCGGCGACTATCTTCGCCGCCGCCGCCACATGTGACAGGGGGCGTGTGAGCGGAGCGGCGTCCATTACGTGACGTCACTTCCGTTTCACATTTCGCCCCCCATCTATCCAGTTTTATCCCATCAGAGGTGCCACTAAAGAAGTTTCACTTCAAAAATGGATTTCAGGCAAACGGTGTGCTCACTTGCATGTCATTTCCCAGGAATTCCTTGCTGCAGTGGAAGCACTGTAGGCTATATGATAATGGTTGAAAGCCAGGGTTGCAGACCTGTCTAAGACATGTGAATGTGCTCACAAGTGATATTCTTTATTAAATATATATAAAGGTGCAATAAGTAAATATATATATATATATATATATATATATATATATATATATATATATATATATATATACTTATTGCACCTTTAATAACAGTGACCAAAGTCTTCTGACACCATTCTAAAAAAAAAAAAAAAAAAAAAAAGGGAGTATGCTACAATACATGTAACAGAAGTGGAGAGAGAGGAATGAATAAAATGGAAGTTTAGGTTACAAAATAAGTAAATAAATGTAGCGGTACTCCCTCACCCTGTAACGTCACACTTCTGGTAACACAGTGATCCGACAGAACGTGCAAGTTTTGGTTTCCAATTATATTCCATATAACTGTATAAAATCACCCTCTAACCACTGGAGGAAAGGGAAGTCAACAAAATCCCCATTCTCTGTAAAACGTGCCCACCCTGAAGCTCAGTGAAAGTGTAAGAATATCAGGGCCATCATGGGCAGCTGCTGTCCCAAGAACTACAGCGAGAGCTAAAGATGTCACTGCCCGCCTGCTGTGTGGTTGCATGTACAGTATGCTGTAAATTGCCTCTTACCCTCTTGCAGCACCATTGTCCAGGCTGTGTTTTCTCGCGCTGGTAACGCTTCCAGCGGCAGCTGTACAGACCGGCCAGGAAGGAGATGAAAGGCTGGTGTTCGTAGCGCTGCAGCAAACGCCGTCGCACAATCTTCAGCTGCCCCAGCCGTAATCTCTTCAGGTTGGTGGAAGTGCTACCCATCTGGGGCGGCTCACATGATCCTCTTTTCTGCAAACAGACATGCGGGAACAGGCTCTTAATGGCTATAGAATCATAGGAGCGGACTAAAAGCAAGGACGGCTTGGCCCACCTCGTCTTCCCATTTCCCGACCTTCTAAGAAGTGTCAGAACCCATTCAATTCCTGACTATTTTCCATGTTTATGACACCCTGTGTCTATCCTAAACAGCTTTGCATCTTTGCTGTCTTGATCTTCACTTCTTCTGCTAGGAGGCTCTCCCATGGACCAACTGCTCGGCCGCACGTACTGTAAAAATCTTGTGAAGATCATAAGAAGCCGGCTCACGTTAAACTTGTAAGATCGTTAACGCAGAGTGAAGGGAGAAATAAACGGCCCACAGAGACGCATTATTTGGTACATGTAATTACAATATGCGCACCATAAAACTCATGCGTAACTCCCACTGACATTCCCCTGCATGGGGCAACATTGCAACAAAGTACCTTGATACAATGACAAGGGTGAAAATGAACCAAACTCCTTTGACACATAAGGCCTTATTCTACGAAGTGCTCTGTTCTCTCCAGCCTCAACACAAGCTTCCAGTGTGGGTCACTGTTGGACATGGGCTTGCTGGAACATTAGGTCTGACCGGCTATGGACAGTTCTTACTGTATGGACAGTTCTTACTGTATGTGTGAGTGCTTATGATTCCTGCACTGGATCCTTTATTCAGGTCACCTGCATGATGCCGCTGAGTCAATAATAATTAAAGTAAATCAGTATGTTCTAAGATACCCAAGGAAGCCAGCTAAATACATTGGGAGTTATTCATTAAAATTACAATAGTGCATGACCGCACAGAAACTCCCACTGACTTGTAATAAAGTGTGCATCATAAGGATTTACACACTGTAGCATTAACCCTGTGAGGTTGGCTCTAGGCCAGCTGCACAAACGCTTTACTACGGTGGAGTATTATTTCAGTTTCCTATAATGAGGTTGTTGCTGTTTAAGGGAACAAAAAGTGCAAACAGTCTCACCACTGCCAATGCAAGCTAGCCACTGATTCAGCAGCGGACACCATCAACAGCACCAAGAAAGTATCACTTCTTCCTTCATTAAACCCATTCAGAGCCAAAGGCTCCAGCAACGTGTTAGTCTAGGTCCCCAGTGGCCATGGCGTGGCGCGCGATGGCCGTACGTGACACACACCAGGCACAGCCCTCCATCGGGCAGGTCCTAGTAGGTGTGCGCGAGCGCTCACACATCGCGATGGCGCGTCCGCTGGCAGGGAGGACAAGACTTTTGTCTTTCCAGGCCGCAATGCAATCACGTGGTCAGCGGGCAGCCAATGGCAAAGCAGATATGCCCCGTCATAGAGGTGTAATGTCAGTGGTTAAAGTCAAGACAGACTCAGAGAGTCTACAAACTCAGTCCTCAAGAGCCGCCAACAGGCCGGCGTTTATGGATATCCCTGTTTCAGCACAGGTGGCTCAATCAGTGGCTCAGTCTTTGACTGAGCCACCTATGTTGAAACAGGGATATCCATAAAAGCTGGCCTGTTGGCGGCTCTTGAGGACTGAGTTTGTAGACCCCTGGTATATAGCTTATGCTTGCTGCATTATATATATATATATATATATATATATATATATATATATATATATCCAAAATATCAGGGGTAAAACATATATACATACATATATATATATATATACATACATATATATATTTTTTTATCACATGTATTGGGGGATCCTACTGCAGGTGGGGATGTGTGGATGATGAGGACAGTCTGTGTCTGTAAAGCCAGTCTGATCTGTTCTCCTCCCCACTGGTATGTAACAACCCCTAGAGCAACACGTGACATTGTGTCTAAATCCAAAATCCAAATATAATGAAACACAAATAGCCCTTGTGTGGGTAGGTACTCACTTAATGAAGACATTTCTTGGCTCCGGAGTATACTTCCAGCAGATTGCTATCCAAAGGATGAACCCAGAAACAGGGAAGGAGAGTGGTCATAGCAGCTATGAATAATATAGCTCAGCACATCAAAAATTGGTTAAAAACAATTTATTTAATTGAACCAGGTTTCCCTACAAACTCAGTGTCAGAGTCAATATCTTTACTCACTGAGCCGTTCCTTCTCTCCATTTGACGCATTTCGCGCAATCAAGGCGCTTTGCCAAAGAGCCTTGATTGCGTGAAACGCGTCTGAGTTACCTTTTTTGCTAACATCCTTGATGTAACTAAGCCCAATAAATTGTTTTAAACCCATTTTTGATGTGCTGAGCTATATTATTCATTGCTACTGTGCCCCACTCTCCTTCCCTGTTTCTGGGATCATCCTTTTAATAATAATTCTATATTTTTTCCTGTCTGATTTTTAGAGCCTTAATAACATATAAACTTTTGTAGAATTGGGTGCAAAGAACATTACTAATATATGCAGGTGTTGTGCACTGGACTCTATTTACCTGGAACTCAGGGGCTGGTGTCCGGCAGGCTGGGTATGTAAATTTGGCGGTAGATGTTGAAGCTGATAAAGGGCGCCAGAGACTTTTAGTTGAACAATAACTAGACATTCTTTATTTCCACAAACAGGACAGGTTTTCATAGTGAATACTTCCCTGGATCCTACACAGTTGATCCAAGAAGGTCCACACGGCTTTAGTCCGCTTTATATAATCCCTATCAGTGGGCCTACCACTAAGGGGGCACATCCCTGATCTACTGAAAACTACAAAGGGGGACTCCATACAATAACACTAGTTACACAATGAACATTAAAGATAGTGAGACCCCCCCAACTTTTTTCCTCCCTGTTAGTATGTGGGATCGTCCTGGCGTCTAAGGCACCCACTCCCAATATATATAGGCCATGGTGACATCACCTGTCATCATAGTTACATGGAAGGTGTACTAGACCCTCTAACCTACGCCCACTCTGGATGACAGAGTGGGCACCTTCTGGAAGGTGGGTGGAGTCAAACCTGCAGATGCACTAACTGCAACATTTACTTAAAAGCTATTGCTTAGTGCAATAACAACCAAAATTAACCTCTTATAGAGAAACAGGAATTGTATTGTAATCCCATAGGGGAGGTATGTAACAGGGACTTATCACTGTTGGAGAGAAACAGCATCTAAACCCAGCAGTGTGCTGGTCAATTGCACACAGGCAATCAACCAGACTCTACCTGGCTGATTAGGACTTTTAGAAAAAGCCTTGTCTGAGAAACAGGAAGGAGATTCCTTAGCTCACAAGGAAGCTGAAATAAGGAAAAGGAGGGCTGTGTTCTGGGAGCAAGACAAAAGGGGACCAGACCTCTATGCCTGGACCCTTAAGCAGACACCTACCCGGACACCACTGACCTGAAGGGCAACTTGCGTTATTAAAGTACCACTGAGACTTTGGGGTGATAAGTGGGTAAGGGGCTTTTTCCCCCCAGCCTTGCAGAGAGAGGGACTGGGGAAGTAAGTTAGCCCTTACACAGGGATAGGTGTTTATTGTTTTATGTATAGTTTTGTTTGCTGTATAGTAAAGGAACAGGCAATAAATAAAGCCTTATTTTAATGTCACCTTAAAAACGGTCTCCATTGAATACCTCTGCACACATCTCATACATATGGTGCTAGAAGTTGGGATGAGGTGGCCCTTCGAAAAATGTTGTGCTTTTGCCTACATAAGTTCCTGCAACAGCCTGAGCAACACAACACGTACAGAAGTGACCAGAATCAAAGGGCTACACATCCAGACAGGAAAACTACACTGCACTGAAGAAACAACGCCACAGTTTGATTGGGAGGAATGCGACAGACGGTGACCCACACAAGGGACTGATGTTGTGACCCGAGCCTACCCCACCACTTGTGGAAGAAAATAAAGAAGAAAAAAAACTTCATGGGATTTTAAAATGGCCGGCCAGCTGAAGTCAAATACAGACTCTGCATGAATGGGGAAGAAAATGTGTTCCTGGTGTAAAGAGCCCAGCCACACATGGAGCAGTGTCCTTTCAGGCCTTATTCGGATGATCCCTACGTGGCCCCAGAAAAAGGACAACAGCCAGAGGAATATTTTTTTCAACGAGCCAAGAAACTGCAGCAGCAAATAATGCACTGTGGTCACAAGGAAGGTACAGACGTTTTACTTAGCAAGTGCACACCCAGTATCACTGAGGAGAAAGAATGTGTGCACAATACACCTGATACCACCAAAATGGAGGACAAGATGTGGCGTTCCTGTAATGAACCCCACCCCACGGAAGAGTGGCCCTTCCGGTCCTATGAGGATAAGGATGAAGCTATCTCTTATGGGGAACCTGAAACAAGACGCACCCACAAAAACAACCCTAGGGCGAGCTGCCTAAGCTCGGTACACACCGAACAAACAGGTCTCTATGACACCGAAAATTCCTGCCAGCTAATGCAATTGCAAGAAAAGCATGGTGGATGCTGCGAAACTGCTGAAGTTTAAAACCTAGGAGACCCCAGTACCCCTAATGGAACAGTCGTCCAAAGCAAAAAGACGGAAAAAGAAAAGGAAGTGCTCCAATTACCCTAGAAGGATCAGACATGTCCGCAGATCTCACGGAGGAAAAGGGTGGCCGAGATGCACGGCAGCCTATAGAAAATGGAGAATTCGTCCCACGGATGTTCGAATATCCAGAGGGCCCAAGGCAGAAGTCGTGTACCCCAAAGAAGTGTCTGTCTGGTGCTGACAGTGAGAAACCCTCAAACTATACCAGGGAAGCGGAGCCAGAACCAGTGAGTGACGATCCCTTGACCAGCCCTGAAGATGCCCTGCAAACTGCCAGGCATGTCTGTGAACTCTGCAGCTGTTACCTCCCCTCCTCGGCTTGGCTTACACCGCCGTGTTTGCTGGTTTAGAGAGGTTTAGAGGAGTGATATTTATATCACTTTATACAGTATCTTTACTATGCGGTACCATACATTTGCTTACTTATAGACCTGTTATGTTGCAGCGGATGTTGTTGTGTTTGATGGCCCTAAGGGATCATTTATATCCTGCTTAGAGTGCTTATTGCATTGGGGTTTTCTTACCATACCCCTGTCCTAGCACATTTAAATCCACACATATGCTACACTTGCTTTGGCATTATGGTTGTTTATTTCAATGAGATACATCTGTGATCTTTACTATCTCAGTCTCACTGGGGCAGCCTTGATTCTTTGTTGCTCCTATCATTGTTTTTGCTTGCTGTTGCATCTTTGTATATATATACATCTGTTTATACAGGGATTTTGCCATACTAGCAAGGTTTATGAATACACTTTCCTAATTTTGGTTAAGTACTCATTACTAATTTTCCACGCATTATTAGTACTGCAAGGCTGGTCTATTTTGGTAGCATTTTTAGTGTATTAGGACTCCTAGTAATTTTTTTGCTATCTATATACTTAGGTATCACTTTAGCATTCAGAAGACGGTTCACTATGTTTTTAGTGTTTTATTATAGACTGTTTGTCTTCATTTGGCTGTTTAATAAAATTTACAATTTTGTACTCATACTTGTGTGCCCCATTTTTGGAGTCCTAGTAGGCCCTGCTCTATGGGACCTACAACTTTTTCTCTCTGGTTTACAGTGTAGTTATTGACTCCAGGGAGCACCACCTATATTATATAGGTTAATTATGTATATCCCTGACGAAGTAATCAAGTATTACGAAACGCGTAGGAGTGAGAGTGGACGCGGTTCCTGTGATACACTGTTTGTTGTAGCCATAACTCGGCAGCCACGGGACTTCATTACCTCACCGATCGTCCCGCTGTGGGTTCGTCATACTGATTGGTTGGTGCGGAGGAGCGGTAACCGCATTGACGCCGTCTGCCCCACTGAGTGGTGTTGAGGGCTTGGAATAAGCCACGGGGCTTCATTACCCTACTAACCGGTCAGCGTGGAGGAGCGGAAAACCGCAGTGATGCCGTCTGCCCCACTGAGTGGTGTTGAGGGCTTGGAATAAGCCACGGGGCTTCATTACCCTACTAACCGGTCGGCGTGGAGGAGCGGTAAACCGCAGTGACGTCATCTGTTCCCTTTGCGCTATGGATTTACAACATACTTTTCTCTAGCAAGGATCCAGAGAGGAGACAGTGGAGGACGTTAACCTGTTCCTTTTCCTCTACCACTTGGACTTTGAGTACTGGTGTTTGCTGTGGGGGTTAAAAACCTACCTGTTATAATGCTGCTGCTGCTGCTGCTGCTGCTGCTGCTGCTGCTGCTGCTGCTGCTGCTGCTGCTGAAGAAAAGACGCTTCCATCCGGATTGGAGGCAGCTGCTTTTAAGGAGTCCCCAAGAAGCAAGTCATCCACTGTCCAGTTGTGGTAACATGTACCCTGAACATGACCTGCTCGATTAACTGATTATTTTGTATGTGCAATACTACCACATATTATTAATTCAATATAATTACTTATTAACCCTATGAGTCGTGTGCTGTGTTTCTTTCTTTTTCATCTTAATAATGTATGTGTTGCATTTATTATGGTAGTAGTGCTCATTCGGTTTCTTTGTATCTCAAAAGGTGGACATATCACAGAATCAGCTTCATACTCTCCTCATAGCATTGGATGCCTCACACCAAGAGGTCAGCAGTTGACGCACAGAACCAGAAGTCTCTAAAAAGGAACTTCGCAGTCTCGCTGAGGAGCTGGACAGCTCTCAAAAAGCTATCCTCAGTCTTAGTATAGATGATCTTAAAGTCTCTCAGAAGGAGCTTCATACCCTCAACCTAGAGATAGAAGTCTCACGCCAGGAGACCGAGAGCCTCAAATCAGAAGTGCGTAAATGGAAGGAGAACTACAAGGAGGCACTGAATATTACAGAGACTGTGAAAAGAGAAAATACAAGACTGACAGAAGAAAATTCTGATTTGACTGACCATGTCAATGAAAAGAAGAAAAAGCTGCATGAGCTACAAAAAATAAAGAAACTATTGGAGACTTAAAAGTTTGAAGCATTGGAGCAACACACACAAGCAGAGCAGCTATTGCAGAACCAACTGCAACGTCTGCATACGCACCTCCAGAATGCCGAGGAGAAGCAGCGAACTCTGCAGGAAGAAAATCTGCAGGCTGCAAAAGAAGTACAAGTGCTGCAGGAATGGCTGATTACCCAGTGCGTCCCCGCAGAGCAGCATGAGGAACTAAACACCACCAGAGCTTCGCTGGAGACCAAGCTTAGAGGCCAGGTGACTCGGTACAAGAGGGAGCACAAGAAGATCCAGAAACTGAGGCAAGCAGCTGCGGGCCTAGTGAAGAAATTCACAGTGCTCCACAATAAAATTAAGGATACGTGGACGCAAGCTCAGAGAAAGCACGGTGAAGAGATAAAGACCCTGAGAGAAGAATTGCAGGATGCACTCAAGAAACAGGGATCTCTCACTGATGAGTTGAACTTGCAGCAAAGCCTAGAAGTGTAAGAGCTAAAGCTGGCAGCTAAATACACATCCCAGCAACGTGCAGCTCTGCAGACGCAGATTGCTGAGCGAAAGGTACAGCACGCAAAAAAGGAAGATAGTGAAGAGGTGTCCGTTCGTCAAAGGGCCAGCCTGACAATGCGCTATGAGACCAAGATGGCCGATGCCCGCAAATTGCTGAACCACGTGGACAATGAGGGGCTTGGCTGCAACTGGACAACATCCGGGAGGAGCACTGGCAGCTGCAGATCAGAAATAGAGAAAAGGAAACAGATTTGAGCCTTGCTCTGAGTCAACTGGGAGATGTGGAATCGTAACTCAATTCCAAAGAAGCTGAACTGGCAACTGCATTTAGTGGAAAAAGAAGTGCAGAAGGACAGCTTCAAGAGCTGAAAACTCAAATAGCTATTCTTGCACTCTAAGTGATACCATAAAATGGCATGAGTCTAGGATACTAGAAATAGATTCCGGACAGACAGACAGAATTTAAAAGTAAGCTGACAGAGGCTTTGCAAGACCTGAGCAAGGGTTATAGGGAATGGACATTTAGTGCTAAATTAGAGTCCATGGAAAAGGTGCGAGAGAAAGCTATTTGCATAAACGCTCTGTGACTGTCGCCATACAGTCTGCCTACAAAGAGAGGATCGCCCGACGCAGGGGAAATATCATGACCACGCGGTCAGTAGAAAGACTGTACTTGGATAAAGCGACTGAGGAGTGCTGATCTCAAGCACCTTCTGGAGGAAACACTAATAACCTGGAGAAGGGCTCCAATCCCAGCGGGACTGTGGGTTCTCATACTTCATCCACTCTCATTCGAGCCACAGAGATATCGAGGGAGAGTGGAAGGTTGGGCTTTGGCCATGGTAAGCCCGAGCTTCAGACAAATGGGAGGTATGCAACAGGGACTTATCACTGTTGGAGAGAAACTGCCTCTAAACCCAGCAGTTTGCTGGTTAATTGCACACAGACAACCAACCAGACTCCACCTGGCCGATTAGGACTTTTAGAAAAAGCCTGGTCTGAGAAAAAGGAAGGAGATTCCTTAGCTCACAAGGGAGCTGACATAAGGAAAAGGAGAGCCATGTTCTGGGAGCAAGACAAAGGGGGACCAGACCTCTATGCCTGGACCCTCAAGCAGACACCTACCCGAACACCACTGACCCGAACGACCACCTGCGTTATTAAAGTACCGCTGAGACTTTGGGGTGATAAGTGGGTAAGGGGCTTTTTCCCCCCAGCCTTGCAGAGAGGGACTGGGGAAGTAAGTTAGCCCTTACACAGGGATAGGTAGGTGTTTATTGTTTTATGTATAGTTTTGTTTGCTGTATGGTAAAGGAACAGGCCATAAAGCCTTATTTTAATTTCACTTTCAAAACGGTCTCCATTGCATACCTCTATATACACACAAAGAAGAAACAAACAGAAGCCCAAAGAAAGCACCCTAGTATATCCAAAAAATACAAAATGTATTCCCCCAATATCCAAAAAATACACAACACAATTAAAATGCCTAAGGTGAAAAACCCCAAATACCTGCACTGACTGCCAAAATTGATGGTATGTTAGTATGCAAATTCTACTATTTGTCAAAAGACATGATAAATGAATAGAACACCATTCTTAAACCTAATCAAATTGACCAGGTGAAAAGGTAATTTTCACCTTAACCCCTTATTCGAACCATAACAAAATATACAAGACATCCATTCATAATTAATCCCACAAAATGTAATGACAGAAGGTGGGGCTATGTACAGTAGTATTAACAACAGCCATAGGTAAAAAATTATTCCGGTTTTTGAAATAGTAGCACACTCATATGGAACAATCCCTGTAGGATGCAGTATGGCAAAGTCAAATACAGTCCATGGGTGTCAACACAGTTTACCCATTGTGCAGCAAATACCAGGGCTTCTGGAGTATCCTCCTGTAATTTGTTCAATTCCTATTATAAGTCCCTATAAACCGTACTTTGGAGTCCAAACCCCTGGTGTCTTTAGCCTTTAGAATTAGGAGTGAGACTTCTTATCAGCTGCTCCGTTCTCCTCCTACTGACTCCTGATTGGATCAATGTCCAACGTTGGGGTAGTTTGTCCATCTCCTGAAGTGCCCCCTGCCTGACTGCCCTACTTCAGTGCTCTTTTGGAACGGTTGGATCAGTGGCTTCCATACTGCTGTATATTGTGCTACTTATCTGCAACCTCTGGTGTCCATGACTTCAGGAGAGGAGGCTTGCTTCCATCTCTCCAGCGTTTATTGCATGTAACAAAGACACATCTGCTGCTGTGAGTAATTTCATTTAGCCTCTGGACTCATTAGTGATCTAGGATCCGGATTAGCATTTGCTGCACAATGGGTAAACTGTGTTGACACCCATGGACTGTATTTGAATTTGCCAAACTGCATCCTACAGGGATTGTTCCATACGAGTGTGCTACTATTTAAAAAACCTGCATCATTTTTTACCTATGGCTGTTAATACTACATAGCCCTACCCTCTGGTCATTAAATTTTGTGGGATTCATTATGAAGGGATGTCTTGTATAAATTAGTTAAGGTTCACACCAGCCGGTGTGCATAAGGGTTAAGGTAAAAATTACTTTTTCACCTGGCCCATTTGATTAAGTTTAAGAATGGTCTTCTATTCATGTGCAGTGTACATTTATCACATCGTTTGACACATAGTAGAATTTGCATACTAACATACCATCAATTGTTGGCAGTCAGTGCAGGTATTTGGGGGTTTTCACCTCAGGTATTTTAATTATGTGTTGTGTATTTTTTTTTATATTGCTTAAATAAATGTTGTATTTTTTGGATATAATAGAGTGCTTTCTTTGGGCTTCTGTTTGTTTCTTGTTGTTATATATTTGCTGCCCTTTAGCACCGTCAGGGGTGAGGGGTGATTATATTTACTGTAGTGCCGACAGTTATTCTAAAACAAATTAGTGGCAATTACCAAAAAGACCCAGGTACATGCTGCAACAGTGTGTGTGTGTGTGTGTGTGTGTGTGTGTGTGTGTGTGTGTGTGTGTGTGTGTGTGTGTGTGTGTGTGTGTGTGTGTGTGTGTGTGTGTGTGTGTGTGTGTGTGTGTGTGTGTGTGTGTGTGTGGCAAATGGAAATATCACTGTAAAACCTCAGACTATTTGATCCTTGGCTTTATTTTATACATTATTTATGATACTCGGGGGAATAGACAAGTTAGCCTCTACCAGCTCTACTGGAAGAAGCCATCACCATCTCCTGGAAGAAGTACTTCCCCGCAGTTCCCCTTAGCCTTCCAGCCTCCAGCTTCAGAGCACAACCCTCTTATTCTAGCACTTCTCCTTCCTGGGAAATATGCTTCCCACTTGTACTTTGTTGAAACCCTGTATTTATCTGAAGGTTTCAATCATATCCCCCTCTGCCTTTTGTCCTCCAAGCTGCCCGTTTCCGGATAGGCTCATGATAATAAATATAGACGTAGCTGGGGCTATGGGTGGCATATTCTACATGGCCATTGACTAGGGCAGCGGTGCGCAAACTGGGGGGGGGCGCGGCTCACCCGGCTTCCGTGTCCACTCGTCTCCATGACAGCTCGGCATCAAATGACGCAGCGGGGCCATGTGACGTGACATGACCCCGCAGCGTCATTTGACGCCAATTGCCATGGAGACGCAACGTCAAATGACGCTTTGGGTTACATGACGTGACATCACATGACCGAGGCGTCATTTGTTGCCGCGCGGGGGGGGGGGGGGGTACGACACAGGGTGAGAGCAGGCAGAGGGGTGCACAGCGCAAGAAGTTTGTGCACCCCTGGACTAGGGGAAAATCTGAGATATTCTGTGTGATGAGCAGGTTCTATAACCCTCCCACTTCCTCTTTGGAGAGAAACAAATCTTTGTGGATAGTGAGTGGTTTGCATTCATATCATCACCACTATTGCTTTCTATCGTTACCTGTAGATTTTTTTTTAGAGACAGGTCCCAAATATGCAATGATCCCTGCTTTGACCTGCACCTTTTTTTTGTACCAGGATGGAAAGCAGGGGGTCACCGGAGCCAAAACGGTGTTCATTTCAGCTTTGGGGGGCCCCCCTGGTTCGGGAGATGCTTCTCAGTCAAAGTAGCACAGGTACAGATGGGGCCACATTCATTTAACATTTTGCCTCAAGAAAACTGCAGCCTGACCAGGGCCAGATCGCGGCTTCCCCACGGCCAAAAACGCAGGGGACTAATTTCCCATCAGGATTAACTCAGTGGGAGTCCCATTCAGAAGCAGGAACCCCCGCTGTGTTAATCCTGATGGGAAATTCCCCCTGCGCTGCACTTGGCTGTGATCAGGCCGCGGTTCACCCGCTCCAAGTGCAGGGCGGAGATGAATCTGGCTGCATCTGTAGGTCTTGGTATTTTTACCGGTGAGTATCTCAGGGAGCAGAGGGTGGCTAGAGCTGGAAATAGCACGGTTTAGCTCTGGCCACTCCAGGTTCCCATCTGGCTGAAAAGACGGGGAGTTAAAGAGAAACAAAACCAGACTGAGAAGACTGCAGCAGAAGTACGAGACCCAGAACCCACCGGCCTAAGCTGCATTAAATCAGGTTTCACATTGCACCACTTAAATCACAGTTTTCCCAAGAGAAATTGCAATGAGCTCTACAGAGAGAATGAAATACCAGGTATGGTTTTATGAAGCAGGGAGGCATCACATGGCCACCCCCACGTTGCAGCCAAGTCCAGCATACTATTTAAATAACATAAAAAGTGCCCTTCAGATATGGCCTGAAAAAAAAAAAATCAATACTCAGTTGCCCAAAGTAGGTCACTCAACTATAGTCACAACATAAACGCAAAAAAGCCTTTAGGCTTGACACAAAGAATTTCTGCTGAAATTCTGCCCTTAGGAGCATGTCGATCCCCTGTCAGATAACAGTGGAGGTGAAACATGTTTTCAGAGCCTGAGACAGCACTGAGCAGGTTTAAGTAAAGAGCAACCTGGCTTAATTAGCCTCCTCATTAGAGACATAAAAATCCTACAGAGCTCACTGCAATACTCTGATCCAGGAAGCTGCCATCCTGGACAGCTCGAGAGAGACCACCCAATAGGGACTAAGATCTGTGTGCGGCAGCGCCCCACTGGAACTAGGTATGTGTTTGGGTGCACCCTTTTTGCTGACCCATACTGTATTTATGTTAAAGCTTCGGCTAATAAAAGCTTATATTATTTTCCCATAGAACATGTCTCCCGTTTTAAACCTCTGCACGTATTTCCTACAGAACATTCACAAGTTCAGCTCCAAAGGATGAACAAACCGGAATAACTGGACTCCTTACTGTATGTCCTTAAGACCTTAGTCTGTCTCAAAACATCTTCATTTAATGAAGATGAAAAAAAATAACAAAATTGTATCACTGGCATCTAAAAGGGAAATGAAACGTGGCTAAGCAAGGACGTGGAATGTGAAACATTACAGAATGTAGTGGTCTTGGGAAGAAGCAACACAATGGGAATTGTTTAATTAATACATTATCCTGAACTCAGTATCCATTAAATGCAACAAGAGCGTATAAAGGTTTTTTTTGTTTTGCTTTATCAAACTCCGTATACCACTACTTACAGTATTTATTCCTGTTTAAACAAAATGGATTACAGCCTCACAGTCTTTGGAAAGTGAAGGGATTTTTATTTTAAGCTCCTCATATTTCTGTTTTGAATGCATCAATATTTCTAAAATGAAAGTCAAACACTGAAACAGTTTGATCTTAATAAACCGGCTTTGTTTTTTATCCCCACCTACATTAATAGTGGTCTAATCCAGGAGTATGTATTGCGGAGGGTCGCACACCATTCTCATACCGTACATGTTTCTACTACTTTACGCTCAACGTAATTCACTAAAGCGAAGGACAGAGTCCCTAGGGGGGAAGGTGGGAGGAGTCCCACATAATCTGGGGCTGTCCCAAACCCTGGAGCCCATGGCTAGGAAGTGGTTAATGGGGCCCAGCAGAAGGCGGTTCGGAAAGGAGAGGTGTTGTAGGTGAATTTAAGGGGCCTCTGGAAAGGGATGAACAGTGCAGGAGTTTGGGAAGCCTTCCCTGTTCTTGAATTGTTTTGTTCACCTTTACTTTATCACCGTGTTGCAGTGGCCTATCTAGATGGGTTGGATGGGTCAGGCGATCATGGAAGTATGAAGTCTGAGATGCCAGGAACTTCAGTGGCGGATGTCTTAATGGAGTCTTCAAGAGGTGCGGTAAGGTTGTGTGACCTTTACTGGGCCCATTCCTGTCAACAGCCGGACGTTTAATGATTGTACTGTAGGTTAGGAGTATACAGCAAGGCCTTAGGCTGTTTGTTATTTTCACCATTGGATGGGAATAAAGCCGTGGCTTGTTCCGATCCAGCATGGTGAAAAAATGTTATTTGGGGCTTTGGCACAGGTGGGAGCTGAATGCCATTTACAAATGAACACATTTTTTAATCTTATACAAATGGCCGAAGTGATTGTGTTTTGTGCAGATTTACAAGTGGCCCAACCACTTATGGTGGGATAGGAAGCTGGAATTACAAGCAGAAAACTAGCATATAACAGTTTAAGTGTGAGGGGGAGAACCCAAAAAACAAGGGACATCTGTCCAAGTTCAACATTACGGTAAATTCTTAACTGCGCGAGATACTTATATTGCAATTATCTATATACGCAACAATAGAAAGGTAAACAAATACCCCAGTGCAACATTTGACGATTTTCCTTTCACAAAAGAAACACCTTCCCCTTCACTCTTCTTTTCTAAAAACAAATTCTCTTAATCCCTTGCGTCAGAAAGGTACACAGCGGTGCCACACCCCCAAGGTACACAGCGGTGCCACACCCCCTGCACCACAGAAAGTGGCAATCACTTGCTCGGAACGACACTACGGTGACGTGACTGGAAGAGAACGGTACCAAACGTTCAGATCGCATTTACTGCCCCTGTGGAGTGATGAACGCGATTTTCCCCTAAACAAGATGCACCTGTAACGTCATAGGGGCCCTCAGAATGTGAATGTAACAAGGGCCCCGAAAGGGTTAAACTGTTGGTTGTGTGGCCCTTGGGAAAAAAATGCCTTCCATGGTCCAGATGCACGAAGAGATGTTGGGTTACTCATAATGTTATTTTAAGTTACATAGCCCAACGCCAATTCCCCCCTCACACCCAAGGCAAATAACCTAATGTTAACCATATGTAACTTGAGTAGCACTGGGTCATTTCCCCTCCCCCAGCCGTTAGTGCTTATCGTATGAAAAAAGAAAAAGGGCGTTCCCCCTAACATTGCATATCTACTAAAGGCCGTTCATAGTAACGACAGCAAATAACCTAATGTCATTTAGGTTATACCTAAAGGTGGGATCCGCTCCCTCCAGACCCTGAAATATGGGTTGAGAGCGCGAGAGAGGGTACGTGTTTGAGAGGATATATTGGGACTTCAACAAATCAGAGTCTCAGTCTCTCATATAATTATCTTAGTGGATTTGGGTTAAACGCAGGGGAAATAACATCCGTGACTACTTTAGGTAACCTCACGTTATTTGCCCCGATTTAAAATGGAGCTTGGTGCATCTAGGCCCAAGTTCCTTGTATTAAACCTGAATACATTTGAATACAGCCGTCGTATCTCCATTCAGATATCTACATTTTCTCCAAGCAATCCTAAATTGGATCGTCCATATAATCGGACCCTCCATTACCTTTATCAGTTTGGCAACTTTTCTCTGCCCTCTTTCCAGTGCCATGATTAAAAAGATATCAAACAGTGGGCAGATTGCTTCAACTACTACTTAATAACAGACTCGTACGTAAGCATTAACACAGGGGGGCTCCACCCCAGTCCTCAAGCCTCCTCCCCCTCCCGGTCAAGTTTTCAGGATATCCCTGCTTCAATATAGGTGGCTCAATCAGAGGCTCAACCGAAGACTGAGCCTCTGATTGAGCCACCTGTGCTAAAGCTGGGATATCCTGAATACCTGAACTGTTGGGGGGGGGGGGCTTGAGGACTGGAGTTGAGCCCCCTGCATGATCAGTTGAAGAATATATTCATTTGTAGCCCTCTTGCCTATTGCTCTAGAGTGACTACTGGTACTGCACACACCTGCTGGCTCAGCGAGATCTGGGCCTCCGCTAATTAGAGCCTGGGGTAATAATAATACTCTTGGCAGTGCCTCCACTTACCCAGGATCCCCAATAAGTGAGATTCCCCTAGGCAAGAACAATGGTAACACACTTCAGTTTGATAACCGTTTACTGATACACAGGGGTAGAACCTTATCTTATAACTATAAGTGATTACACACATAGGATATAGCATTGAACTGACTGACATGCAATAACATCTACAGGTGGCTCGGCCACTCTCCTATAGAAAAATGTCACTTCCCCGTCACCGGGTGCACCCCACACTGTGTCCACTGTTATGTATATGTATATATGCGCAGTTCTCTGGTCACTCAACCCAGTGTCCCAAAGAGTCCTCCCCCAAGGCGGGATCAGCGCCTGTTGGTACCGGTGTTGGTGCACTTATAAAATACCTTCCGGTCACTGCGGTGACCGGCAACAAACTTCAAAAAGGATCCGCCGATCCAGCGCAGTCTCTCACAAGTGGATGATGTCCAGCAGCTTGGTCCCAAACAACTGTCACCACCGCAGCTCCGCGACACTGTGTCCCTATCTGTATATACAGTAAGTGACTAGGTGTCGCTATCTATATAGGGCGTCCCTGCAGCACCACAAGCTTAGGGTGACTCAGGGTATACACTGGGGCCTGAGGGGGAATCTGGCCTACACAGGTGGGTCACTGACCCCCTGCCCACACACTACCTCTCCCCTGGCTCCTTCGGTGCCTCTGGCTAGCGTGGTCTCTCCCCCACGCTTCCCTTTCCTGCCTGTCAGCAATCCCTGCAATCCTATTCACTCCCTGGCATCAGGTGACTTCGCTGAGGCTCCTGGGTGTTGTAGTTTACTGCAAAGCCTCCCTGTGATTAGCCAGCCGTTCGCGTGCTTTGCACTGCGCATGCGCGAACTCTCTCCGCTCTAACAGTCACGCCGGACTATTGCGCAACAACAGGCGGCACCCTGTGCGGCTGGGCCGCCGCGGAACATCCAAACGCTCCCTCAAGAGGCAACCTGCAGCGGAGGTACAGAGGCAAACCAGGACATCCCTACACATTATTGTAAACCTAGCTCCCTGTCACCATGACATCAATTCTTTGAGAGAGGATTCGCCCAGCGGAACCCCTTTAACCACTATTGACTTGAATGGCAGCCCAACGCTGATCTGTCGCCGATATTCCTCATCAGAGATTTGTAAATACCCCTTTGTTTTCCAACTCTGCCCTGTGCATTCTGGTTGGGAACTGCCCTATATTAGATGTGCATAGAAAACCAATACTTGGAATACATTTTACTCATGTCTGAAGGTGAATTTTCTGAAGTAAATATGGCGCATAACCCTCGTTCACTCTACTTCTGCTTTACAGCACTCCTAGCATTAATACAGGTGTGGTGCATTGTTACAGCACTCCTAGCATTAATACAGGTGTGGTGCATTGTTACAGCACTCCTAGCATTAATACAGGTGTAGTGCATTGTTACAGCACTCCTAGCATTAATACAGGTGTGGTGCATTGTTACAGCACTCCTAGCATTAATACAGGTGTGGTGCATTGTTACAGCACTCCTAGCATTAATACAGGTGTAGTGCATTGTTACAGCACTCCTAGCATTAATACAGGTGTGGTGCATTGTTACAGCACTCCTAGCATTAATACAGGTGTGGTGCATTGTTACAGCACTCCTAGCATTAATACAGGTGTAGTGCATTGTTACAGCACTCCTAGCATTAATACAGGTGTGGTGCATTGTTACAGCACTCCTAGCATTAATACAGGTGTGGTGCATTGTTACAGCACTCCTAGCATTAATACAGGTGTGGTGCATTGTTACAGCACTCTTAGCATTAATACAGGTGTGGTGCATTGTTACAGCACTCCTAGCATTAATACAGGTGTGGTGCATTGTTACAACACTCCGCAGGATCCTCAGACAGTGAAGGGGTTACATTTACCATACATCTTCGGAACTGCTTCCCAATGCATTTCCCTCATACCAGTGTTGTCTGGAGAATCTGCGCCAAAATATATATTAAATGCTTAATCCCACTTCAAATTCTTAACCCTGTAATGTGGTCTACAGATCACTTCTGCTTTGGGCTGCTGTTGAGTTTGTGTTGGTACAAGAGATGGTGGTTCTACCCTTGATTTCTCCAGAGGAGAAGACGTCTGTATCTTGTAGCATTCACACACATCCAGAAAATGTAATCATATAAGCATACAAATGGGTCAGATTCACTAAGCCGCGTTAATTTAGGACAGATGGGTGTTATTTTCTCAGATAACTCCAGGTTCACTAAGGTAACCAACTGTATAGGGAAATAGCTCCCAATAAACACTGGTTAACAGGAGTAATCAGATTAGAGTCATTTCTAAATAGCATCTATAATATAAAACAGTACCAAATAAAACGGGGTATAGCTGGATGAGAAGAAAGCATAATTGTGCCACGATATAAGTCACTTGTAAGACCACACCTTGAAAATACCTTTAGACTGTAAGCTCCTCGGGGCAGGGACTCCTCTTCCTTAATGTTACTTTTATGTCTAAAGCACTTATTCCCATGATCTGTTATTTATATTATCTGTTATTTATTTGATTACCACGTGTATTACTACTGTGAAGCACTATGTACTTTAATGGCGCTATATAAATAAAGACATACAATACAATACGGAGTACAGTTTTGGGCACCGCTCCATAAAAGACATTATGGAACTAGAGAGAGTGCAGAGAAGAGCCACCAATTGAATAAAGGGGATGGACAATCTAACATGAGGAGAGACTAGCTAAATTAGATTTATTTACATTAGAAAAGAGTCATCTAAGGCTGCGCTTATAGTGCCGGCGATGCAACAAATGTATTGTCGCCGTCGCGTGCGCATATAGTAGACGCAATGGCACAGTAGCGATCGCTGGAAGTCAAATCAATTTGATTATTCCAGTGACCGCAGCGTGACGTCACCGTCGCCTCGCTGGCACTATAAGCGCAGCCTAAGAAGGGATATAACTATATATAAATGTATTCAGGGTCTTTAAAGGGATCTATTTATCCCAAGGACAGTACAAACGACACTGGGTCATCCCTGGAGATTAGAGGAAAGGGTTATTTACTGTAGTGGCCGCTAAAATGTGTAATCTATTTACCCATGGCGTCTGTGATGGCAGATACAATAGATAGATTTAGGAAAGGAAAACCAGGATATGCCAAATAAGTAAACATGGGAAGGCGGTTGATCCAGGGAGTAATCCGATTGTCCTTACTGGTTTGGAGTCAGGACCAAAACAAGCTACGAAGAGTAAAAAAAAAAAGTGACAAAAACCCTTCCCTGTAATGTGTGCAGCAAATGAAAATACTACTGTACTTGTGGGCACTTTCAGGCACGAAAAATAAAATGGTGTTGGAGCGCAAACAGTGCCGAATATAATATAGCACAGCAGCAGCTCACTTCACCGCAGGATCTGCAGCTCTCACTTGCACTGAGCGCGTTTCGCGCTTCCTCAGGAGCTGTATGTGTTTGCACTCCAACAACGTAACAGTTATATGCTACACACCATAAGTAAATAATATTAAGTGATACAATTACCGGTGCTCCGGGTCCAGGGAAAACCTGTTAGTAATTCATTGACTGCAGGGAAAGAAGAATTTTTTTTTTTTTTTTTTTAAAGAGTGAATTAGGGCACTACGGATTTCTTCTGAAATGTTGGAACAATAAATTAGTTTATAGTAAGTCCGTAGTGCCCCGATTCACTGCTTTTTTCTCTGCGCTCCAACAACGCCATCTTTATCTTAATAAGACTGAGACACACAGTCTTTAGAGGTTGGAGCTGCATTTGTTTTCACAAAGAACACGATCAGTCACCACTTACTGCATGTTATTTTGGTCACTAACATTGTAAAATATTACTGTCCACGTTATCACAGAGAGGGCTTCTTCTTGCTTTTCTGCATTTGTGAGCCACATTCATATGGCTCAGACAGATCTGTAGCCCTGCCTTTCCTCATTATCTCTTTGCATGCAGAGCTTCCACTGCAGCCACACGTGGTACATTTATTTGCCGTACACTGTATGGTGGAATGTTGTCACTTTCCCTCCCTCCCTCCCCCCCCCCCAACCCCGCTCTATAACTTATGTCTGAAAAAAAAACGTGTAAAAGCTCCAAGAGTGACGGTCAATGCTGCTAAGGAGCAGCCATAAGTCATGAATGTTCATTCAGTTAATGGAGTTTGACACCGGAACATGCGGGTTAAAAGGGTACACAGTCAATGTAGGAAGACAGGGGAGGCAAGGAGGGCTTTTTCAAAACACTGTGGGGACAATACATGAGAAGGTAACTCACTAAGTCTCCCTCGGTTAGCCCCGGCTGCGCCAGGTGTGGAGTACACGCTACTCACGATCAATCACCGCCTGGCTCCCTGGAAATCCAATGTAACCCTGACGTTCAGAGACGTCTCCCTGGAACATCCGGTGGTGAATGTAGATCCTCTCGTGGTAGCAAAGTAAACAGGTAAAGATCAGTATCCATCCGCTCCGTGAAAAAATTGTAGGACTCACCAGCAAAGAAGTTAAAAACCAATTTATTAGACTACATAAAAAACAAATAAACAAACAGTACAAAGTACTCTCCCACGCGTTTCACGGCCACTATGGCGCTTTTTCAAGGAGTTTGAAAGCTATAAACCCCTCTGAGGTTGCCAGGAGCAACCATGGATTTTCCCCACACATGCTGTGCAGTGAGTCAGCGTAGGCAGTGTCATCAGGCTGTGTGTCCAATTAGAGACACAGGGGTGGTGCTTACTGAAGCTACTTAGGCCTCGTTCAGGGTGCCAGCTGCAGGACTCGGAGGGAGGGCGGGAGTGAGGCAGTGCTGCAGTTTGCTGGGCGATCTGTGTTTATCCCCCAGCAGACTTTTCAGCGTTGGGGAGGGGGCGGGGTTACACACAGCAGGGTAAGTATCCAAGTTGCAGTCATGAAATCATTCTGAAGAATGATTTCATTGGCTGCCTAGGTCCCTGTGACGCTGCTGCAGCTCCAAAAAACGAAATTTTCGTTTATTGAAACTGTAGTCAGCTTCAACTCCTGGCTTCGGAGACAGGGCGGTTGCTACCCTGACAACCAGTATTCAAATTGAATACTTTGTTTCTCACGGCAGCACGCACAGCAGCACGCCCTCCCTCCGAAGCCAGCACCCTGAACGAGGCCTTACTGCATAGCACTTCCTGATTTAGTCAGTCTGTTCCTACCGTGAGAAGGGCAAGGTTACCTATACCAAGCTGTCAGGGCTCTGGCAGGCTTGATGCCTCCCTCCAGGGAGCGAGGCGTTAACCAATACCTCCTACCCTAAAAGAGGTTAGGGGAAGAGCAAGAACCACTCTTGGTGCCCTTGGTTGGGAGTGAGTTCAGGGACATCTTAAGGGTGGGCACCCTAAGAAGAACTGCTGTGATTGTGGCTGCTGAATCCAGGAACCAAATAAAGCATCCTGACCTTTTATAAAATACCTCCTGCCTGAGACGGAAGTATATTGGGAGGAGGGAGACGTGTTCTTATGCAGATACTTCACCCATACAGCTGGGGGCTGCACAAGATGGAGGCGCTGCACCTGTGAGTAGAATTTGGGCAAGACCACAGAAGCCTGTCCAGTTATTCCCCATGCCATTGCGGGAGACTCAGGGCCCCCCTGTTACCAGCAGGTATGCACCGCTCACACCGATGTAACCAGAGCAGTATTTCCCCTAGGAGACCCTATGTGCGATTATGGGGGGGGGGGGAAATTAGGGTTACAGTTATATACATGGGGGTACAGAGTATCTCTACTTTATATATCAAAACCCTACTGGGGAAATTAGGACAGTATAGAAGATCTTGATTAGTGAAAAACATGTTTAAAGAAGCATATATCCCACCCAACAATGTCTTCCCCCCCAGCCCCCTGGGTGGGAAGCAGGCATTCTCTGGAGCTGAACCTCATTAATTTCAGCTCTGGGGACCCCCTACTTCCCAAGATACTTACCTTAGTAGTGGGTGCCGGTAGCAGCTCCGCAGGTTTAAATGTCCCAGTCACACGGGCCAATAGGAAGCCACAAGTGATGACATCATAGCTTCCTATTGGCCCACATGATGCTGGAGCTTTAAATCCGCCATTTCGATAGCCCAACACCGGGGGTGCTACCTGTACCCCCTACGGAGGTACCTCAGGAAGCTGGTGGCCCCCAAAGCTAAAATTAACGGGGTTCAGCTCTGGAGACACCCCAGCTTCAATCCTAGAACTGTATATAAAAAAATAAAAATAAAAAGCAGGATTATGGCTTTAATGCAGACAAACTCAAAAATCAAATATCCAGTAAACCTAAAAGTTCTAAACTCTAAAACGTGCCCTTTTGTTTCTAGAGGGAGTGTGTGTTTTGGGGGTACATGTGACATTCTCTTTATTTAGCAGACCCTAGAATCTGTCTCTTTTCTTTTTTTTATAGCATGTCAAACAACATCAGTACCAAGTATTACTGCGCAGTTAAATGTACTAGTCTTCAAAATAAATCATTCCAAACAACACCGCAAATAATAATGGAATACACACACACACACACACAGTTTCAAGCCCGCGAAAATGACCAAACCCTCAAAACATCAATATAAAAAAAAGGGGGGAAAAGCACACATCGGTGTGGAATCGCAGTAATGTTTGTCACTGTGGGGAAAAATCATTATTTCTCACTCGGGGACGCTCTGCAGATTGGGGTGAATTAAAAGATCCAGTTCCATTAGCAGCAAAGTGACCTAATAACAGGAATAGATGTTTCAAATAAGTATTTCAAACAAATTAGCCTTTTAATGTTTGAGAACATTGTGCCCTGAAGGTTAGAGCAGGGTTTACAGTCCTTATCACTTCCTTATCCTGCCCCTATTCCTAACTGGTCCCTAAACAGAGTGGGGACATGCATACATCTTATAACCTTTTCTTCGTATCGGAGGGAACATTTTTTGACAATCAATCACCCTCACAAAAGAAAACATTTCAAACTTAAAACAAAAAAAAAACGATGTAAAAATAATAATACCCGTCTACATTAACAAACCCGCTACTGACTTTTCACTTTGGTCTGATGGCGGGCTGCACTTTTAACCCTTCAGCTGCCAGAGGGAGCTTGCAGCAACAGGGTTCAATTCTTAATTTTTTTTCCTTTTTTTCTTCCCCCGACACTAAAAGTTGAAGGGGAATTGCATACAGATACTCTGCATCATTATACATTGCAGCATTATCATTACTTATTTTAGGAAGAGTTCATATTCTTTCCCTTAGCACTTCTGCTGCCTAAGGAGGTGGGGGGGGGGGGGAGGGGGAAGGGGCTACCATGTTTTCTGGCAAGCAAAGGGTTACACATAAAATGACACCAGACAGTGAAAGGGTTAACAAGGAAAGGTATCACCTATTACTCTGATCAGCAGAAGAACCCCCACTGTGCAACAAGCTGCCATGACTTTTCCCATCCACAGAGAAGATGGGGGGTTGAATCTGCATTTTGAGCAAGCAGCTGAAGCCTGTGTCTCCCACTGTATATAATGTATACACGCTGAGCCAGGCAGCTCACTACCTGGCTAGTGATCAGATCTTAACCTGGTCATGTCTAACATATGATGAAGGGGACAGAAAGCCGAGATCTGCCCGTTATACATGACACATGGAGAGGAGCTGCTCTGTTACTTGGTAGCCAGCCTGCATGGAGAGATTATGAAGCACAGAACACATACCCTTCTGACGTGTGCCCTTGAGCGGAGACTGGGCTCCTCTGTGCTGACTTCTCCTGCAATCCCCTGACCTTTGGTTGCAGCAGCCCTGTGAGTGACTGGTGGCTGTGCTGTAATTCAGGAGGTGTTATATATATCAGAGTATGTCCATCCCACAGAGGGAGGTGGCCTGGGGCTGCAGGGATTGATTAGACCTTGTTTTTGGGCACAGTGCTTGCCAGTAGATACAGAATTCACCGCCTCTGTGTATCTCACTAAATACCTTATTTAGAACTGATAATGTCTTTATGTATATTCAGTTTTCCATTCACAGTGATGGTTTCATTTTTTTTTTACATTTAATTGTGCATTCTTTTAGGTATACAGTATTTATAATGTCCCTCTCTGATTGCAACAGATTGGAGCGTGTGCTGCTGCTAAACTGTACTCTGCAGAAAGGACAAAGAAAGCAGGCACACTAAATGTGTCGTTATTAGCTCATTAGACATTTATTGTACCATTCGGTTTGCCTGCTTTTCTCTCTCTCGCTTGCTCTCTGACTCTCGCTCGCTTGCTCTCTGACTCTCTTTCTCTCGCTCTCTCTGACTCTCTTTTTCTCGCTCTCTCTGACTCTCTTTTTCTCGCTCTCTCTGACTCTCTTTTTCTCGCTCTCTCTGACTCTCTTTTTCTCGCTCTCTCTGACTCTTTCTCTCGCTCTCTCTGACTCTCTTTTTCTCTCTCTGACTCTCTCTTTCTTTCCCTTTCTCTCTTTCCCTTTCTCTCTTTCCCTTTCTCTCTTTCCCTTTCTCTGACTCTCTCTCTGACTCTCTCTCTCTTTCTCTGACTCTCTCTCTCTCTCTCTCTGACTCTCTCTGACTCTCTCTCTCTCTCTGACTCTCTCTCTCTCTGACTCCCTCTCTCTCTCTCTGACTCTCTCTCTCTCTCTCTCTCTCTCTGACTCTCTCTCTCTGACTCTCTCTCTCTCTCTCTCTCTGACTCTCTCTCTCTCTCTCTCTCTCTCTCTGACTCTCTCTCTCTCTCTGACTCTCTCTCTCTGTGACTCTCTCTCTCTCTGTGACTCTCTCTCTCTCTGTGACTCTCTCTCTCAGTCTCAGACTCTCTCTCTCTCTGGGGCCTATGCAGAGAGCAGCGCTATTTCGAAATTCGCCATTTTTTGGAGAAAATCGCGCAGAAAGCAGCAGAAAATGGCGAGTTCCGAAAAACGCGCCAATTTTTCATTTCTATTTGTAAAACTCGCCTCGCGGCTGGCGAGAACCTCAATCTCGCCAGTTTTAAAAATATCCTAATGCAGAGAACCGCGAACGGCATCTAGCGGCTGTTCGCGCCAATAAAATGGCGCGATTGTCTCCTTTTTGCCTCGCCAGAAAAAATTGGCAAGAAGCTGCCGCTCGCGGCCATTGCAAAGGGAAAAAAAGGCGCTAATTTGTTTTTACACGTTTCTGAAGCGCGCATCTCGCCAATTTAAACTCGCCACACGCATCCATGTTAAACATAGCAGAATTCGCACTTTTCTGCATATGGAGAATAAAACTCTCCAAAAAAGCTACTTTTTAATAAATTCGCCAATTTTAAAATTCGCTGCTCTCTGCATAGGCCCCTCTGACTCTGTCCCTCTCTGACTCTGTCCCTCTCTGACTCTGTCCCTCTCTGACTCTGTCCCTCTCTGACTCTGTCCCTCTCTGACTCTGTCCCTCTCTGACTCTGTCCCTCTCTGACTCTGTCTCGCTCTGTCTCTCTCTGCCTCTCTCTGTCTCTGTCTCTCTCTCTCTGTCTTTCTCTCTCTGTCTTTCTCTCTCTGTCTTTCTCTCTCTGTCTTTCTCTCTCTGTCTTTCTCTCTCTGTCTTTCTCTCTCTGTCTTTCTCTCTCTGTCTTTCTCTCTCTGTCTTTCTCTCTCCACTCCTCTCTCTCTAATTTATTTTTAAACGATGCGCAGGTCTTCCACAAAGGTAAGAAATGTTATTGCAGAATCAAAAGATCGCCGTTTCCTCACATGGACCCTTACCAAGATACTACAAAAGTGAAGTGTACGGATCTATATTATTTGTTATTTATTTGATTACCACATGTATTATTACTGTGAAGCGCTATGTACATTAATGGCGCTATATAAATAAAGACATACAATACAATCTATATACCATTCTATGCACACCAGAGTGGACAGCAAATGAAGGCACTTGAAATAAAATACTGTTTGCTATGAAACGCCGGGCACTAGAGGTACTGCCACCTAGAGACTAAACATGATATTACCAGCAGTGAATAGCAGTCTTGTTACTGATCACTTAATGTCCAAAGAAGTGTAACTGCAAAATAATATATAAATAAAATATAGATGTAACCCCCTCCACTTTTAGCTCTCAGACTCATGACTATTGCTGAGGCGGGGGTCTGAGACCCTATTGATAACTTAAGGGCCACACATGGCTTATGGTCAGACTGCGGGAAAATTACAGACACAGCGATATGGGTGATATGACAGGTTTACTGTACCCCTAATAACTCGGGCAAACTGAGCCACAGCAGAGGATCACTACATACAGTATGCAATTATAACAAACCCCACGCTGCTTTAAATTAGTAAATTAGTAAATTAGTTAGGGTATATTGGCTTTGTGATGGTGCCAGTACACCCTGGGAGCTTGTTGTGTACTAACTGTTGCAGGCCTGTACTTTGAAATGGGTGCTTCGGTACGGCTGTGCTTTGTAGCCATTTAGGGTCCTACAAATATAGTGTAGCCAGGACTGGTTTCTGGCTACCAATCTGCCCTTCTCCTGGCAGTAAGCCCTGGTAAGAGCAGGCCTGCCAGGAGTAATCATGCGTTTTCCCCACCCCCAGCAGCTTCAGTGAGTCACAGGGGAGGCGGTGCGACTGAGTACGAATCTGTTACTACCCCAAAGTCTTTTCTCTCCTCCACAACACCGCAGGAGACTCAGATCTACTGTGAGCCAGCAGGTATGCACCACCCCAAGTAACAATGCAATCTTCCAGGGGTGGGTGGGAAACATGTGTTACATTTGGAGGCGCTGCTGAGATCAACAAGACAGCCTTTCAGTGAAGCAAAACTGAAAGATAATGAGGGTACGCTTCCAGAGCAAGTGCTGAAAGAAGGTGTAGCCAGGGGGAGAGAAACCTTGCAAAGAACAACCTAGACAGCCCTATCAGGTGAATGGTCTGGAGACATAAGGCTTTTGCTGTTCTAAGTCGCCATGAGGCGGGTAGTCGGGATGCCTAGGGGGTGCCCTGGTTAACTTAGTTAAAAGGACCTCTGGATAGGATCCGCGATACTGGCAGCCAAAAGGGGCAGCGTAAGAGTACTGTATAGGGAAGAACCCAGAGTACTACCAGCCAGTAGCCAGAGTATGGAACCACAGAGTACTTGTACTGGACTGCAATTGTTTGCAGAGTACTGCAGAAGGAGTTTTGCCTAGCCTGGGGTTTATTGATGTTCCACTTGTCAGTGACTACCATGTGCTGCAGATGTACCAGGAGAGCGGGCTCCCTACAAAATCGTGGGGGTCTCATTTCACAAAATCACTTTATTCCACTCAAAATGGAGGTTGCTCGGCAGGGGAGTGCACCTCGTGGTCTGTGTGATCTAAAATGGCGGATCCCAACGAACTGGGAGACCGCATGGACAGTTTGCAGAAAGTTGCAAGCTTTCCTCTGCAAAGCATGTGTGGGGCTCGGCGTGAACATAGAAGCTGCGCACACCTACTCTGTGACTGGCTCAGAGCAGAGCCGAAGTAAAGCCTTGCTGCTGTGTGCCCCTCCTCTAAACTCCACCATAGGGAGGGGGTACAGTGAGCACCAATTAGAAAGCTCTATCTACACTGAAGGAGGAGCCGGATGCGAGCTGCCGCATCTTCAGTTCCTCGGAGCTGGTGAACAAGACAGAGCCCTTCTAACAGTGCTGCTGCTCGAATTTGCCTTAACCACATACAGAATGGCTGAGTGTCGCCTAACTCCATATCAACTTCCAGGAGGCTTCCTGGTAGTGGAGGCAGGGGTGCCCAATGCTACATCCAATTGACAAAACATATAAAGTAATAAGTATAAAGTTTAAATACTTCAATAATAATAATATTTACTTGGTTATTTAATTAAACCCTTTGGCCAAAGCATCATAAGCCTGCATACCACGTCAAGGTATAACCAAAATTAATGCAGGTCCTACACTACAGTGAACCCTTCCTTTTACCTGTGTATGAGGGGAAAGAACCATAGTAGATCCTGTTCTTTGCAGCAAAGTGAAAAGACCTCCCAAGTTAAAAAGGTGAGGAGGAGTGAGCTCTGGGGGGAGGTGCCACCAACCTCCATACAACTGTTACCAGTCCTGGTAGTAGAGATAGCCGGTCAAGAATTTCTGTGGTGCCTGAGCTCCCAATGCAGGACACCCAGAGGGGGTTGTGTTTCACAACATCTGAGGAAGCCGTTAAGACACAGAAGGTGAAACATGTAGGTTTTTTTTGACCCTCTGAGGATCCCGTAGCCGGGGAGGAAGAGCCCTGTCCCCCGTGAGCCACCGTACACCAGCAGCGTGCGTAGACGCGGAAGTGCCAACGACGGCGCCATTGACCACGAGAATCGGAGGATACGAGCCAGAGGCGCGGGGCTGTACATCAAAAGGACTCTCCACTCTGGTGAATTTCGGATGACCCAGAGAGGTGTGAGTGTGCCCTTATAGCACTCATTGCGTTTTTGAGATTGGGAAAATGTGAGTGTGCCTTTCTAGGACCCTAGATACCACTTAGCACAACTTATAACAATAGGTAACCGATGTTTGTATTGCTGCGGTACTGGCCCTCGGTGACTCTTTCTCAGTCCCGGTGACCCAGTTGATGGGTCGCTGCAGGTGCCGACACAGCGTTGGAATCGTTGTGACTACTGATGTATTTATAGGCGGATGCATGTTACAGTACTTCGCAAAGACGGTGTAAATCGTGTGTACTGAATAGTGTGCTCCTCTGTGGTGCACTGGAGCACTGACTATACAGTGCTTAATGTATCTGCAATTTGGTGGGCCAAGCCCATTTCTAACGATAACACATTAGTCAGACAGGCAAGTTTTACCTTCGGGCCTCCTGACTGGGAAAGGTGGTGAAAAAGTCCAAAGGCAGGGTGCTGTCCACAGAGGTCCAGCGTGTGTCCTGGATCAGAGAGTCCAGGTGTTGTTACTTCCTGGATCAGAGAGTCTCTTGCAGTGAGCTCTCTAGACTTTTTATAAGTCTCTAACGAAGCAGCTGAGGAGGCTAATAAAGCCAGGCAGCTCTGGACTTAACCAGTTCAGGGCTGTCTCAGGCTCTGAAAACATTTTTCCCCTGCACCATTATCTGACAGGGGATCCACCCTGTTACACATAGATTATTCCAAAACTCAAGACAAGCTTTGACAACTGGTCCAGATAATCCATCTCATGGCTGGGTAGAATTTACGCCTTAAAAATTACTCTCCTCCCAAAAATTCTCTACCTATTTAGAACACTACCCATACCAGTTTAAACCAAAAGATATGGAAAAACCTACAAAAGAGAATGTACCATTTTATATTATATGAAAGGGAAAGCGACCGACAAAGTGTTAATATGTCCACGGACTGAGGCAGAACTGGATGTCCCATGTCTGCAGACATATTACTATGCGGCACAGACTGCATAGCAGGCAGCCTGGCATACTGTCCACTCTACCGTTAGGTGGGTAGAAATAGAAAATTATTTTGCAAATCTCTTAGAAAAAGCTCTAATTATGTGGCTCCCCTCAAAAAACAAGAGTAATTTTACTCGAGGCTTTACCTACAATAGCACACTCTTTAAAAATCTAGGATAGGGTGGGCCTTACCAGGGGACTGACAGGTGGTTAGGAAAGGATTTGTGTGACTGTCCCTTTAAAAATGAGTACAAAAATCTCTATTTTGCTGCTTCTTTGTTCGTATTTATATTCCTGGACGTTACTTTCATTTTTGCACCCGGACTTGCAAAGAAAAATAAAAGTAGCGCTAATCCCTAACTTAATAATAATAAATTTAAAAATATAATAGTGTTCATACAAAAATAAATGTAACTTGAGGAGTCCAAAATGGTATACTCAAGTCCAGCTGCCAGAGTCCAGGAGAGAGTACCACGTCCCTCCAAAATGTGAGCAAGAAAGAAAAGATGTTCTCCAGCGCGGTGAATCAAGTATACTTGTTGAGCATAAATTGGGTAAATACAGAAGAAAACAACAATGTATTAATAAAGGTTATTAACCTATTTAGACATTTTGAGTTGAATTCATGCACTTACAGATTAATGTAGTTTGTGATCTATAAACTCATTTCCACGGAGTTTAAAGGTCAATCAGATAGATGAGGCTAGATCTCAGCTTATTCACGATATTGACCGATATAAACAAAAAAGAGAAAAAAATCATGGTACAGTAGATTTATTACACTAGACTGGATTAAACATTGTTGTTTTCTTCTGTATTTACCCAATTTATGCTCAACAAGTACACTTGAGTCACCGCGCCAGAGGACATCTTTTCTATCTTGCACCGGGTACTTGACCTTGTGTTGTTCACAGTTTTATGCAGATGACCTTCACCCACCTCCTATTATAGCCAATCCAGTATCAACAAAAACACATATTTGCACACGTTACTAATTCTATTACAAGATGAAGATTCTATCCTCCTATCAGACACTAGCATGCATCAAAGATGTGTAACACAGTCTCCCCCCCCCCTCCCCCTCCCCCTCTGGGAGATCCACTCTTTTGTTACCGTGTGATGCTGAGGCATACCTGTAGGTTCAGGAGAGCTGAGCTGATCTGCGATGTAGTGGAGATCAAGACAGGCTTAGATTCTTCTCTCTTATTCTCACTGGTGCGTAGTGCCTGCAGCAGTAGTGGGCTCCAAGGAATTCGGAGGTCAGCCCCCACTATTGCACTCTTTCTCCCCCTGCCCAAGGACTGATACTCAGACAGGGTATATTCTGAACATGGTCTTTATTGGGTGGCATACACTGCAGATTTCTCACAGCGATGCAGGGTCTCAGAGGCTCCATACCTCTGTATGGTGCTTTACCCCTGGTAGTATAGGGCAACACTGGGGCTGAGTCTGATGTTCCCTCAGTCCAAAAACTGAGGGCGAGCACGCTCATCCTGCCATAGGAGAGACTGACAGCTCTCTGCTTTCTCTCTTCCAGAGCAGAAGCAGGACTAGCTCTAAATTTGATAGTCCCCTAATTAGAATAGGAGGGGCGGGCTCATGATCTATACCTATTCCTGATAGGCTTACACAGGCCATGAGTCACCACCTTACTCCTGTCCATCGTTGAGGAGCATGGGTGGGGAACAAACCCATAGAATTAACCGGTTACTGCCTGCAGCTAACAGGACTTACATAACAGGACGGGGAAAGAAAGGTAGAATATACATACCATTATAGCCTGGCCTTCGGCAGCTATGTATTCTTCTGGGCCTTTCCTCTGTCAGTCCTGTTAGAACAGGCAGTGGAAAGGTTAATTCCTTCAGATGGCCTGTTTTGCATTTCAGCTCTGAATATGTAGCAATATTCAGGGGCAGACCTAAGCAACATTTGAATGTGTTAATCCAAAGGGTGGATATGGGTTGGAACATCCCCTTATGTGTGTGAGCCAATCGGTATCCAGCTTTGAGTTGTAATGATTCAAAGCTAGAGACACTCCCTGAGGATATTCAAATTGAGACATACTCCCAAATTCAGTTAGTGATCAGTTAGTCTAGAGAGAGAGAGCTGAGAGAGATAAGAAGCTAAGAAGAGGTCTCCCCCTCTTGCCCCCTGGGTAAGGAGGGGGGGAAATCAAGCTGCCATGAGCAGAGAGGCAGAGATTACACCATGCCTGTGATATCATGCTGTATGCTGTCTGCACATCTATGCTGAATAAAGATCCACAGAAAGGAAGCTGCTGTGTGTGTCCCTGTTCCTGTGTATGGAGAATGGAGTGTCAGTGGGGGTCTCTCCTCTGGAGACCCCAGGGGATCCCTGCTGGCTGGAGGCACTGTGCACCCTGAGAGAACAAGGTAACCTGTCCCACTCCACACCTCCTGTCCCTTTCCTGGGCTCTCCCCACAACACCGCGGAGCACTCAGCCCTCCTGTTTACCAGCAGATCACAGCACCCAAACCACTCAGTGACCAGAAGGAGTGTACCCCCCAATCTCATGTCGGGTGAGGTCATAGAAGGGTTACAATTGGAGGCGCTGCTGAGAGATGAGGACTGCTCCCCAGGACAGTACAGGTTTTTCAACGACAGAGGACCATGCAGCAGTTTCAAAGACTCTGTATGCAGCACAGAACAGCAGCCATAGACTCTGCCGTGAGGGAACCCCTCCTTGAAGCTCCCCAAGGGAGGGGGTTACCCTAATTAAGAAGACCTTGCTGTGGGACCATTCCTGGTGGCTATGCAACAGGGAGCGTAAGTCTTTACATGCACTTCAAGGGGACAGAGGTTGCTCTATGATTGTGTAGGACCCTCTGTGCCTCCAACAACTTACCAAGAAGAAAATAGGGGTCCGGTTCCTGAGGCTTCACCAGGGAGCTGGCTGCCTATTAATGGCATTGCAGCAGGGGCGACTGACCTGAGGCATCCCCAGGGAAGTGTGGCCACCCTCCTGTACCCACAGCGGAGAGTGAGGGGGACAGGGAACTCTGGGGATTACGCCTATGACCCCTGTGCACCCCATCTAAGAAGAAAAGGGAGACAGGTCCCTGAGGCTTCACCAGGGAGCTGACGGTCCCTTAATGGCACTGCAGTTGGGGCGACTGACCTGAGACGTCCCCAGGGAAGTGTGGCCACCCTCCTGTACCCACAACGAAGTGAGAGGTAAGGGGACAAGGACTACATGGGAAATGTCTGTAGGCCCCTGTGCACCCTGCAGTAAGAGTTACTGCGGTCCCTGTGTGAGGCGTTCCCTGATGCTACCCCAGGGTGCGTGATACTCAAAGATTACAGGGACAGATATGTATTTGTGGCTCCTGAATGCAAACGGAGACCCCACTTTTCTGGACTGTTATATCTCAATCTGGTGTTTACTGCTCCTACAGGGATGCCATGTATTTTTGTGCTCTCAAAATGGCGGCTCCAGCTCACTGGGGGCCGCATGGACTCTCTTTGTGCTCAAAATGGCGCTTCCCGCCTTACCAGGGAAACCATGTGCTGTTCTGCAAGGATTTCTGCATTTTGCAAGCTTGTGCTGCTCTTCAGCTTGCAAGAAAGTGCGGGAACTGTTCAAACCCCTCCCCCTTTGCTTGCTCTGATTGGACTATCCTATCTACCAGGGGGAGGAGCTAAGTGTGTTCCACGGAGCTACAGGAAGTGAGGAGCCAGATGCACTTCCACTTTAAACACTGGTGGTTATGTCTGCCAGGCTGCCCTGCTTGCTTCACTATGAGAGACTGGGCCTGTGTGCTGAGAAGCCTGTCAGCAGCACAGAGGCTGATGACATCACTGAGGTCTCTACCATTACCTCCACCGTACCCGAGTATGCTGTGGAGCTGTCAGTTCCAGTAACTGTTGCTGGTGCCTTCCATCTGACCCACGCTGCCAGCGTGGGTGCTACACCACAGAGGTATCGGCCGATGCCTCCAATGTACCCGAAGCTGCTGGGATCCGCCCTGCTGCTACAGATGGCGGTGAGCTGCTTGTTCTGTCTACAGATCCCTGCTGGGATCAAGCCCAGAAAGCTGCAGAGCTGTAGCTGCGGCGTCAGCAGGAGAAGTGCCGGCCGGCACCACCCCTGATGACTGCATCAACTACCGTTGCTACTCCACCACTGGGAGCTAAGATGGCCGCCGAGTCGCCCGGCTGGGTGAGCTCCAGAGAGATCCAGGCCGCTCCGGTGAGTACTACTCTTCCGGTTGATCCTTTCCTCCTGACATGCAGGGAATGGAAGAAGTCCCAGGAGGCCCTTCAAGCCCAGGCGCTGGCTGAAGCCCGCTGCCATAAGAGCAGAGGGAGGGGAAAAATGAACTTGACCCAGGACTGTGCCATTGCTCCTCCCAGGGAGTTCACTGAACATGCCCCCCAAAGCCCGCTGCCATAAGAGCAGAGGGAGGGGAAAAATGAACTTGACCCAGGACTGTGCCATTGCTCCTCCCAGGGAGTTCACTGAACATGCCCCCTAGAGACTTTGGTGCTGGCCCCTTGTCACCGGAGGCCCCAGTCCCTTAGTCTTCTGCCCCGCATTCCCCATCCATCACCAGTCCCAAGGTGCGACCCTTGACCCCCAGACCCCCTTCCCCTGGAAGTCCCTTGGCTTGATTTGGACAATCTGATGTATTCTATTACTGCTGTAGTAGTAGAATTTTTTCTATTCAGTCCTGTATTTCAATGTATCTGTGTAATGCAGTGTATGCCGTTATGTTATGCTGGAATGTATAGGAGGTAATGCATTTCAGCTCATGTAAATTCACAGGTGTTGCACAGTATGGTAAGGGTTCTATCTACTGTAGTCCAAGCCGGGACGGTTGGAGTTTTACCAGAGGGAATATATAGCCTGGCCTTCGGCAGCTATGTATTCTTCTGGGCCTTTCCTCTGTCAGTCCTGTTAGAACAAGCAGTGGAAAAGATAATTCCTTCAGTTGGCTGGTTTTGCATTTCAGCTCTGAGTATGTAGCAATATTCAGGGGCAGGCCTAAGCAACATTTGAATGTGTTAATCCAAAGGGTGGATATGGGTTGGAACACCCTCTGATGTGTGTGTGATCCAATCGGTATCCAGGTTTGAGTTGTAATGATTCAAAGTTAGAGACACTCCCTGAGGATATTCAAATTGAGACATATTCCCAAATTCAGTTAGTGATCAGTTAGTCTAGAGAGAGAGAGCTGAGAGAGATAAGAAGCTAAGAAGAGGTCTTCCCCTCTTGCCCCCTGGGTAAGGAGGGGGGTGAAATCAAGCTGCCATGAGCAGAGAGGCAGAGATTACACCATGCCTGTGATATCATGCTGTATGCTGTCTGCACATCTATGCTGAATAAAGATCCACAGAAAAGGAAGCTGCTGTGTGTGTCCCTGTTCCTGTGTATGGAGAATGGAGTGTCAGTGGGGGTCTCTCCTCTGGAGACCCCAGGGGATCCCTGCTGGCTGGAGGCACTGTGCACCCTGAGAGAACAAGGTAACCTGTCCCACACCACACCTCCTGTTCCTGTCCTGGGCTCTCCCCACAACACCGCGGAGCACTCAGCCCTCCTGTTTACCAGCAGGTCACAGCACCCAAACCACTCAGTGACCAGAAGGAGTGTACCCCCCAATCTCATGTCAGGTGGGGTACCATAGAAGGGTTACACCATGTTACAGATGTATTACTCTATCCAATCCAATGTTATCAAATGTATGCTACGCCCCTGTAAGGCAGAATATATTGTTTGCAATATTATTTAGTCGTGTGTATACTTCTGGTATAGCTCACATCTGCTACATAGTAAACCAGCTGATAAACGGTGGTTGTGTGTCTTCTGTTCCTACAGTATATTCTTTAACAGTTACTCAGGCATGCTACCGATAACAGGCAATCCTGACTTCCTCCCAGGCCAAAAAAACAAACAATTCTCATGGTTGTCCAACAAAAACTTCACCAGAGCACAGAACCTTATGTCTGGTTCCAGGGTAAGGTCCTTTGCAAGCCCATGCGAATCCTGCCCAATACCCAATAAAGAATTTCTAAGATATGTACAAACACTTCCTCTCAAATCAGGATTCCAGACGACCACCCCAACAGAACACATCATTTGAGAGAACGTGCAGTTCAAACCCACTAGGGAAATGGCTCATATTTTCCCTCTACCTAATTATGCTCCCAAGCATGGGAGATATTGAACGGCACCATATTAGAAAGTGGGAAGAGGACATAAGGGAACAACTAGAACCACGAGGCTGGGCAGGTATTTGGGTCAACGGCTCCAAAATATTAATCAACACTTTAATAATAAAAGAAAACAGTTATAAGCTACTATATAGATGATCCCAGACAGCCATGGTTCATAAATATAATAAACAGCACTACACAAACTGCTTCTGGGAGTGTGACCGGATTGGTACAGTATATCACATATGGTGGCAGAGCCCGAAGATAAAAAAAATCTCCGGGACCAGGTGTTTGGGCTCATAAGCAAGACACTAGAAACGTTGATAACCCCCTCTCCATGGGCAGCCCATCTACACACAAAACTAGACAACATTACATTTAGACACAATAGATTAATAAATCATATTGACTCGGCTACTAGATGTGTGATTGTGGCTGCTTGGCTTGACCCAATACCACCACTGTCCAAGGTAATAGACACCATATGGCATATTTCAAGCCTAGAAAAGCTTACCGGAAAAATTGTGAAGTGCACTAATAATACAAATATTACATTCAAAAAGTGTATAACTTACGTGTAAAATGTGTGAATATAATTATAACTACTGTATTCATATTATTGATATGCTGAAAAATGAACCGTGATCAAAGTGAATAAATGCAATAACACTATGAACAAATTTGAAATATTATTGATTTATTAAGTGTTTAGAACAAATACAAATGTCATAAAATCAATCTAGTGAGAGTGATAAGTGGAGACGTGGGTGTATAGCACATACATTGACCCCTGAATTCATATGCTGCTCTTACGGACAGACAGACCAGTCTGTACATTTGAACAGAGAAAAGCACAAAAAGCGCCCAAAATCCAATGATCAAAATGCAATCAATTTACTGATCACAGATCTATTGAAATGGATAATAAAACACTATAAAAAGCACAGATCAGAACAGCAGATCTGTTTTTAACCATTTGGTTACCAGTTGGTATTGGACGAAACGGAGCAGGGTCCACTGAAATGGATTTCTCCACAAAGAATATTAGATCATTATGACCTTCAAGATACCATCATACAACCATGAATGTATAACCGTTGATTTTATTTGCTGTGCCCCCCTCCCCCCCCCCAACCCTGTAATGCCGATTTTACATGATGTACTCCTTCCTACTCCATACGCATCTTATTATTTTGTACCTCACCTTTTTCAAATAGAAAAAAACTTTCATTGAGAAAAAACAAGCAACGTTCCATCCTACGGGTGGGGTGGGTCTGTTTTTACACCCCATTTTTTTTTACATGTGGGAACCTGGGGTCCTCAAGAGCTAAGCCTCACTATTTACACATCCAGGGACCCCCCCCCCCCCCCACCCCCAGTTACCCAAATATTTACCAGATATAGTTCCAGGGTGTATCTCCCACCAGCAGAAATAAAATGGCTGTTAAAAAAAAAATGGATCCATAGTGCAGAATTAGAGTTTTTTTTTGTTGCTAACAGTATAAACAGACTTTTTAGCATTTACAAGTACTTCCTGTTTAAGTTGGCAGGCGATTGTGACGCAGGTTCAACTATATTTTTGGCGCACAGATACAATTTTTGAAGCGCATATCATTTACATCTGTGCATTCCATTTCGTTGCACCAAGATTTTTTTTTTTTTTTTTTGACTAAAAAAGCATTTTTAACGCATAACAGTTTTCTCCTAATGGGACTCAAAACGCTTCACAATGACAATATTGTTAGAGAGTTATTTTGAAAAGCATCTAAACATCCCACGTTTGAGGCTATACAGACAAGGGCTCAGCATAGCCTGAAACGTGGCATGTCCAGATGCCGTTCAAAATAAATCTGCAAAGATTTCATCTACTTCTCCAAGTGTTTATTGAGGCGTCACTGATCGCACTCATAACTGTGTCCTCATGTAGCACATTTTCCCCCAACCTAAGTGAGATCTTAGAGCTACCGTGTATTCTGGGGCAGTGCATACCTGTGAGGTTGAACTGAAGGCGCTGAGAACTCCACAATGGTATGGGGAGACATCAGGGCAGACTCTCAATACTGATCATTCATAGCGCAGCGCCTCCAGCCGGTGAGGATCCTAATGCAGCCAAGATGGTCCGCACTGGCAACTCAGATAGTGGCCCTGTCAAGTAGCCACAACATATGGGTTCAACTGGGTCTTTATTAGCAGCATACACGTAGTCATGACAGGCACATTCCCTGAAGTAGTAACCACAGGGCTTGGAGGCCCTGCAGGCCCCTTCTCAGCTCCTTTACCCCCTGATGGGATAAAGGGTAAGTGCTTCCCCTCCACAGGGGGAGGGAAGAGAGCCTCCTGACTTCTGGGAGAGTGTCAGCTTATGTACCCAAGGGGAGGGGCTTGTAACCCTGCCCCATAACAGGGCAGGTTCAATACTGACAGGCATCACATCATGGGGACCAGCCAGTATCCTCCCCACGGATGACACTCTGGTTGTTGTTAGGCCAGCCCCTGGATACAGCAATAGTATATACAGGCTGCAACAGGAAGCTAGGCCTCCATGATGGAGCTTATCCCCCACATTGCCTGTGTCTAACAGGACTTATACTGTTAGGGCCAAGGGAAAGATAATAGCCAGAGGACTAGGCTAACGTCATATAACTGCACTCTCATAAACGTAGTTCATGGGGGTGAAGAGAAGGAGCTGACAATCGTGTGCTCTTGAATTCTTATCATTCACGTGAACTCTGTACTTATCACAGCCATCTCCATAAATTGTGTTAATAATTAACAAAATATCATCATTGTATACAAGTCAGCAGTACTTTATTTATCTAAACAATGTTTCCTCTTGCATAACAGATTATTTATTCGCCTCCAACTACAGGGGAAAAGCGCATACCGGGTTGATCAAAGGGGGAACATCCTGTAGCTTTTAATAAGGTTTGTTTCTTGATATGTATTTTGTTATATTTGTGCTGCAGAACTGTACATATAATTTTCCCCGCCCTGAAGAGTTTGGAATGACTATTTTTTACTGCCTGGGGAACAGAGAAATAAAGTGACTTACCCAAGGTCGCCAACACTGGTCTTCAGCCAATTCAATAAACAGTGTTCATTTATTACCACTAAGCTTCTACTATAGCCAAGAAGACTGATAAATAGCTACAACATTTCTCTGTATAATCCCATTATGGCCTTCAGTAATTAACAATTTAGAGCACTGGGAATCCTTTTCTGAGAGGGGCTATCTTTATGGTAGGGATGAAGAGGGGTCTTCTGTGCTAGGGGGGAGCATTACTGAAGAATTGATTAACTGAGGAAGAAGTGGATAGACGGCTTGATAAAATTAAAGTAAATAAGGCACCTGGCCCCGATGGCATATATCCAAGAGTTCTTAAGGAGCTAAGTTCAGTAATAGCCAAACCATTACATTTAATATTCAAGGACTCCATTTCCAAAGGCTCAGTACCACAAGATTGGCGTAAAGCAGATGTGGAGCCTATATTTAAAAAGGGAGCTAGACCACACCCGGGGAATTACAGACCTGTAAGCCTGACGTCAATAGTGAGGAAGCGACTTGAAGGTTTAATATGGGATAATATTCAGGAATACCTAATCAAAAACAAAATTATTAGTAATAGTTAGCGGGCGTGGCTAATTGTATAAAACAAGAAACAAAGAAGTCCAGAGCAACATCCAATGTGACAAAAATACACAGTGAAATACCTATATATCTCTGGAAAAAAGGGTCATTTAGTTAACCCTTTGGCCAAAGTGTATAAGCCTGCAAGCCACTTTCAAGGCATGACCATAATATCGCAGGTCCTAACACTAAGTGATTAAAATCCTGATTTACCTCTATAATTAGGGGAAGGATGGTCCTGGCATTGAACCCGTCGCAACCAGCTGCAGATTTTTGGTCCTCAGGGATGACCTCTGGGATTATGTTATCTAAGGGGGAAAAGCATTATTTTATGCATTATTTTATGCAGAAATATTAGCAATTAGGAAAGACTAATATATATTTCCTGTGTGCCAATTTTTCGCGACTTTGGCTTTTTTTTTTCCACTAAAAAAAATGTGAAGGAAGCTTTCACAAATTAGCAAAAGTCATGAAAGTTGCAACTTCCTTTATACCATTGCACAAAAGTCTTAACAAATTCGCATGTACATTCAAGATCTAGACCTAAGCATCAATATATTTAATAACGTATTAAATATGAGACTTTGATACCAACGACAAAAAAAAGATGATTTGGAAAAGTGTATTGTATTATCAACATTTTGGATGGCGAGTAGTGTCTACAGGTTTGGAGAGGTTGAAGTTGAGTGATGGAAGACAATGCAGCTCAATAATGTGACTGGATTCCAGCACTCAACTACACAAATTCACTACTATGGTGAGAATAAGAAGACTTATTGTGTAACCCTCCCTGCCCGGCTTCCTAGGGAGGTTACGTCAGTGTGGTGAGTATATGGCTTCTCCGCATGGGTTACCATGACTCAGGGGCTGGAGTTCATGCGGCTGGGTCGATGAGGTAGCAAGGTTATTAAATAACGGGCGCCAGGAACTTTTATAGTACAACTGTCATTTATTCGTGCCCCCAAACACATGAAAGACATACACAAATACTTGTCTTGCTTCAGTGCCCACTCTTAACATTCGACTGGAGTGATTCCCAACCTTTTTTGTTTAGAGGAACCCTTTAAGTATTTCAAAAAATCTCGGGGGGACCCTATCTGGCTGACACATATTAGGTTCGACAGGGGTAAATCACAACATTTCGCACCTCATGAGCCCCCTCTATTTCCCACCACTACCCATGTATTTCTCTCCCCTCCTTCTCACTCTCTCTCCCCCCCCGCACCTTGCATGAATTTATCTACCCAGCATCTCACTCTTACTCCCTCTTTTCCTCACTCACTCCCCCTCTCCTCTCACTCCCCCCTCACCTTCTGTCAATTACCCCACTCTCACTCAGCCCCACAAAATACATACCAAAAAACCCCACCCACCTAAATACATATAACCCGACCCCACAATACATAATAAAAATACCCCGCCAATACATATTAAAAATGCCCCCGACAATACATTTTTAACAGACCCCCGCCGCCCCAATACATTTTAAAAAGACCCCCACCTCCTGAATACATTTTAAAAAGACCCCCACTGCCACAATACATTTAAAAAAGACCCCCACCCCCCAATACATATCTCCCCCAGCACCCCTCATCATCATCCTCATATCTCCCCCAGCAACCCTTATCCTCATTTTTGGTCACTACTGTAACCCTCTGACTGATTTGTGTCCTTGATGCTGAACATCTCTGTTTATTGCAAATTATGGTGCAATACTGTGGGGGGGGGGGGAAATGCTCTATAAGAGAAACAAATCCCATACAAAAACAGGGTATTTTTCTTTGCTAAGAACACTGCAAAAGGGTTTCTCCTCCCACGCTATCATCGCGCTTTCTCCTTGAGAAAGCGCTATGATAGCGTGGGAGGAGAACCCCTTTTGTTTTGTCCCCAGTAAGTTTTTTTAATATGTATGTAACACCCCTACCCTCCCCCCCCCCGGCAGCAGGGGGTAGGGTGTACATGTGTGAACAAAGTCCTGCTCCGCTCCCGATGGGATTAGAGTGTCAGCTCCTTGGTCAGTTACCTGTGATCTCAGGGTTCCCGTTGGCAGGTTCAGGCCTTGACTGTAATGGAGGGTACTTGGTGGGTTGGAGGACAAGATAAGAAATAGGGCGCCAGGATCTTTTGCAACTCACAGGTATTTTATTGTCAGGCACAACAGTTCCAGGCTTGCACAGGATCAATTATTATCATATAGAGCACAATACTTCATTAGACAGGTTCCTTGTATAATGCTCTCTTCAGGGCAAGTTCCCTCAGTGCCCCTTCCCATTCAGGATCAGGATCAGTACTTCTGGGTCAGTATATGCCTCTAGTCCACCACACACCTTTTGGCTTCCTATCTCCTAGCACACTGACTCACTATCTACTAGCTCAATAATTCACTCCTAACTCCTCAAGGGTCTCTCCCTTAACTGCCTGAGCTAATAAATAATAGTAATAATATTATCCCTTTTTAAGGGATAATGAGAACTGTTCCTTTTTAACTGTGCTAACTATGTCTCTCCACAGTTATAACTCTCATCTCCTTTTACTGTCCTAATCTTTACTGTCTCAAACAGCTAAAGGGGCAGAACTCCAAACGTAGGGCCTGTCCCTGAAGCAACCACAAACTGCGGCAATGGTAACAGTTATCTGGGGCCTATGGGGTTAACTGGCCTAGTGCAAGGGGATACTGCTCCCCTGCACCCTCACTCACCCAGCCCCCTGCTCCAACTGCCACTCTTCAAAAACTGTCATCTCTCACAGCTTCACTGGTTGCCTAGCAACATGTAACTGCAGCCTCGCTTAACTGTCCCTATTCAAAACTGCCAGGGCAGGCTCCCTTGCACTGAAAAGGCCTTAATTGCAAATGCAGCCACAGAATGACTAAGCCGCAGCATGTGACATTCCCCTGAGGCTCATGGGACTTGTAGTCCCTGTCTTGAGCCTTTCCCTATTAGCCGCCCTCGTGGGGTCCTACTGCGCTTGCGCGAGTTCTGCGCACGCGCAATCAACTACAAAATGGCGGCACCCTGCAAAGGGAGCCTCCGGCGACCGCTCGCCCTATCTATGGGCCGCAACTATCATGCACCTGATTGCTTCCCCCCCCCCCGGCAGCACCTCACCTCTTGCGCAGGTGCGAAGCTCCCTAATGGCCGCCGCTTATGCTATTCGTTCTGCGCATGCGCGGCCAATCGTACCATGGCCGCCGCGAGTCGTCCCGCGTATTTGGGAACCCTTCGAGCGTGCACACGCATAACAAACATGGCTGCACCCTGCAGAGGTAAATCCATATACAAAAGAAGGGGGAAGCAAAAAATAGTATAATACTGTCTTTAATTTTAAAAACACAAAGTATTCCACTTACATAAGTGCCTTTGTTTGAGAGAATCTGAGAGGGTGAATCAGTGATTACTAAGGAGCCCTTGTTGATGACATCCAGAGTGGAGGACAACTTTAATCAGCCCAGTACCTGCTGTGACGGCCGTGAAGCGGGGTCTGTTGCTGTGAATATCCTTGTCTGACCCTATGACCCAGTGTGGTCTGAATGCTCTCAAACAAAGGCACTTATGTAAGTGGAATACTTTGTGTTTTTAAAATTAAAGACAGTATTATACTATTTTTTGCTTCCCCCTTCTTTTGTATATGGATTTCCCCTCCCTCTATATGGATCTGGAGGACCTGTCTGGAGACATAAGTTGGTAACTTATAATAACCACAACGCTTTCACTTCACGTCAAACACGTAAGTGCAAATTTTATAGAATTCTCCGCATTGAAATTATATGTTGGAGCAGACAATATTGCACTATTTTGTGTTTCTACTTTCTTTACATGTCCTGATGTGATTTTCGCACCTGTTTCTCCTTCGTTTGCTGATTGAATTTGGTTTGAAATTCTATGTCGGGAGCTGCACTCATTAAGGATAGTATATCATCTGTGCTACTTTGATTTATTAGTAATAATATTTGCGCTTGTTTTTCTTCTCACAAGTGTAACGGTCATATCACCCCACCCAATCGTATATACCGTGTGAGTGCGGGGAACATGCAATGTTACCAAGGGTGTGCGTGGTGCAATACCTGTTGGCTCACAGAAGGCTGAGCTTCCGCTATAGGGAACCTGGGGCAATATACTACAATACTAATTTACAATGATGCAGCGCCTCCACCTGCGATGGCTCCCACCAGAGGGGGAGTAGTTCCTCGCAGGACAATACACAATGACCACACAGACAGCTCTATATAACTATTGACTTTACTACATGCAACAACGTATTTAACCACAATATCTTACATAACCGGTGCTCCTCTCTAGAGGAGCCACGTATGGCGTCACGCAGGACGCTAACCTCTATGCGCCACGGCGGACGCTAACCTCTAGGCGTCACGGCGGACGCTACCACCTCTAGGCGTCACGGCGGACGCTAACCTTCCAAAGAGTGTTCCCACCCTGTGTCCAGCAACCCCAACCCAATGTCTCGCACTCCCAGGTCATATACCAATGTGTGTGTGTGTGTGACTGCGCAGCCACTATGTCTGGTGATAGGCCTTGTTGGTGCACGTGAGTTGTGGGTTACCTGCCCGGGCTCCAGCCACGGGTGCCGCTATATCACGGGGGTTGGATCCGCCGGGATATCCTCCTACGCGTGGGGTGAATTCCAGCGCGGATAATATCACCATACAGCTCCACGCCGTCTCTACCTTAATTAGGGTCTGTCTGCTGCCAGTAGGCCACAGTCACGCTAGCTGGGCCTCCGTGGAGATAGTCCAGCTCCCTTGTAGCAATCCAAGCAATGTCCGTGATACCCTCCTAACAAGTATATAATGGGGCAGGGTCCCTAACCTAGGGCCTGTCCCTACAATACTCAACTAGGATGACTCAGGTCTATCTGGGGCCTAGGGGATTTGCTGGCCTAGTGCAGAGAGTCACAGACCCCTGCACCCTACCTCCTTCCCTTAGCTGCTCCAGTCCTCCACTGCTTTTCTCTGTCTGCTCTGTGCTGCCAGACTCACAGCTCTGCCTCAGACTACCGCAACAATGTTGCAGACCTCCAGGTGCCTCTTACTGACAGAGGCAGCACAGCAACAGGAACTCACTCTAACAACTCAGCAACAACTAACAACGCGCGCTCGCATACCAGAAGGAGGGGGTGACTGCGCAAGGGGGGCTAGCATGTCAAGGGGGACCTGGCTACATCCTCCCCCTGGTGAAAAACCCCAACGACCTCGCTTGGGATAAATAACTCAACCCATATATAAATTATATAATAAAAATGCATCAGATCATATAACTTAGCACATGCCCAACTCTAAACAATATTGCACAATTACGTGAGCATCACAATCACAGATTGGATCCTGCTCCGAGAACACTGCTGAGCCTCATAATGGGGTGCCCCCATTTGATCGTAGGTGACCCGAGTTGGAGGGTACCGGATGCGTTGGCTCCGTCGGAGTTGTTCTTCTGCGACTCCCTCAGGGGAGTAGTACACATAGTCCTGAGGCTCGTCCTCTTCCCTTGAGGGGAGAATTGTCTCTGTAGGCACAAAGCTTGGGCTCTGTGGGTCCAAAGGCTGGCTTGTGGGTGCCACCTTAGTAGGCGTTGGCCTACGGGGCCCTTTACCCGTAGCTCCTCCGGGAGATGCCCCCATTGCGGGGAAGTCCCTTTGAGAGGGTCCTTCCATAGGATCTTGCAAAGTTTCAGGGTTGGTCTCGTTATCGACAGTCTCTTGACCCAACCCTGATACATTGGGCTCACCGTTGAGCGGTGTGGCCAATATCTCTGTCTCTTCATCTTCCATTTGTGGGATGGGAAGGAGATGATTACGGTGCCATACCTTTACCCGGCCATCAGTGTCTTTGATGCGATAGACCGGGAGGCCAGGCATCTGGGATTCAATTTCATACACTCCATCTCTCCATCGGTCAGCCAATTTGTGTTTTCCCGGGACCCCGAGATTGCGAAGCAACACCGCATCCCCAGGACGGAGTTCCCGATATTTGACCTTATGATCATATCGCCGTTTGTTACCCGCATTCAGCTTAGCTGTGGACTTTTCCGCTTGTTGATAGGCCTGCTGCAAGCTGTCTTTGAGTCGTTGCACATATTTGAAGTGGGTAGCATTATGTACCCCATCCGTTGAGACTCTAAGACGCACATCCACTGGTAACCTCGCCTCTCTCCCAAACATGAGGAAGTATGGGGAGAACCCAGTTGACTCGTGTCTGGTGCAATTGTATGCATGCACCAAGGCTTCCACGTGTCGACTCCACTCCGATTTCTGAGCACTCTGTAGTGTTCTGAGCATATCTAGTAAGGTCCGATTAAAACACTCGGGTAGCGCATCCCCTTCGGGGTGATACGGGGTCGTTCAGGATTTGGCAATGTTCAGCATTTTGAGCAGTTCCCTGATCAATGTACTCTCGAAATCCCTTCCTTGGTCAGAGTGAAGGCGGTTAGGAAGGCCGTAATGTACAAAGTACTTTTCCCATAATATCTTCGCCACGGTGATGGCTTTCTGGTCTTTAGTAGGGAAGGCTTGAGCATACCGAGTGTAATGGTCGGTGATGACTAGCACGTTGCATATTCCCCGGCTATCAGGCTCAATACACAGAAAGTCCATACACACGAGGTCCATAGGACCAGAACTTTTGAGATGACCCATGGGGGCGGCTCGAGTAGGTAGGGTCTTGCGCTGAATACACCGAGTACAGCGGCGACAGTGGTGTTCAACGGCTTCTCGCATCTTGGGCCAGAAAAAGCGATCTCTGACTAACCCAAAAGTCTTGTCTATACCAAGATGTCCATGATCATCATGTAGGGACTTCAACACCAGGTATTGTAAGTTCTTAGGGAGGACTAGTTGTCTCCTATCCGGGTGGTTGTGGTATTGCACCACCCGATAGAGCAAGCAATTGTCTATTTCAAATTTGTCCCATTCTCGCATGAGCAAGGCCACCAAGTCATTGGGCGGCGTTTCAGAAGGGCTGGGTTCCTCTTTTCAACGGCGTGCCGGATGATACTAGCGACCGGATCTCGTATTTGGTAATCTACCAGATCTTTCCACCGGAACACCTTGTCGTGCGTGAGGTGCATCCCTTTTGGGTCGCAGTAGGCGGCGGGGACAGCCTGCGACTGGCATCCCAAGGAATCGGCCACTCGTAATTCGGAGAAGGCCACTTGGTCATTAACTATGGCGGCAGTTTTACACATAGCCCGCACTCCGGGGCCGGGAAGTTCTTCCCATTCCTAATCATCTGGGGTAGCGAGTAGTCCTGGCCTTCGGGAGAGGGCGTCCGCCCCAATATTCAATGGTCCCGGCTTATACTTCAAGGAGAAGCTGTAGTTACTGAGGGCAGCCTGCCATCGGTGGCCTGCTGCATCTAATTTGGCCGACGTATTGATGTACGTGAGGGGATTGTTATCCGTCCTTACCTCGAAGGTGACACCGTACAGGTAATCGTGGAGCTTCTCGGTGATAGCCCACTTGAGAGCCAGAAACTCCAACTTGTGGACGGGGTATCTCTGCTCACTGGGTGTCAAGCTGCGGCTGATGTAAGCTCCAGGCCGCAGACCCTCCGGGTGCTTCTGGTACAGGACGGCGCCTAGTCCATTTAGACTGGCATCCACATGCAGGACGTATGGCTGTTCGGGATCCGCATAAGCAAGTACGGGCGCTTCGGTCAGACACTTCTTCAGTTTCAGGAAGGCCTTCTCACACTCAGAGGTCCATTTGTCGCCGAACGGTTGGCGGGCCGATAAAGCCTTCTTCCCGGTCTCTGAAGGGTATATTTTCAACAGATTGTTCAGGGGTTTAGCCTTGCTCGAGTACCCTTCCATGAAGCGGCGGTAATATCCACAGAACCCCAGGAAGGATCGCAGCTCTGTGACGTTCTCTGGGCGAGGCCAGTTCACTACGGCCTCTACCTTGGCAGGGTCGGTGGCGATCCCTTTGGCGGACACTATGTATGGCAAAATCGGCACTTGTCTAGGGATAATTTCAAACCTTCGTTCCCCAGACGGTCGATCACCTTAAACAATCGCTCTTCGTGCTCTTCCAGAGTCCTTCCGAAGACGATGATATCATCCAGGTACACCAGACACTCCCGGGGAATCATGTCCCCGATAGTCTTTTCCATCAACCTTTGGAATTGGAGTGGCATCGCTCATTCGAATGGTATGTTGGGCACTGCGGCTGCACCCCACATCCATCTCGCTCGTGGAGAACACATGTCGTCGTTGCAGCAGCTGGGTGGTCAACCGTTCTTTCCACTCTGTGGACAGCGTAGACTCGCCGAAGTTGAAGTCCAGATCGACTACCCGCTCATGCGCGGCCGCCGCCTTCACCTGAGGCGTGGCTCCCACCGGGCTGACCGGATATATGCATCCCAACTTCTGGTCGACATCAAACTCCATCGGAAAGGGGGAGAGATTCTGCACATACACGTGGGTTCGAATAGGGATCTTAGCCGTCCATTCCCTCACTTCGGGTAGTACTCTATACCCTCGCTGAACCTCTTCTTCTTCAGGCTCACTCTCCAGCGAGAACAGTTGGTCGTTCTTGTCTCGGTCGGGATAACAACACCAGACGGCCATCTTTTGCACTCCCCCTGGTAATATGGTCGTCAGTCCTCGTTGACGATTGTAGAGGTCCCCATGACGCTCCAAGGCATATACCCGGTGGCACTCTTCTCGTAAGATGGGGTCTAGGAGCGAATCGGACAGCGGCAACTCGTTGGTCTCTTTCAAGTAGGCTCGGATTATAGCTTGCACTATGTCCGCATTGGTTCCCAAGATGATTGGGTACTTGCAATGGTCTTGGGGCTCCGGGCATACCATGGCCGCTACCTGCATGGGGTGCTTCTTGCCGGTGTTCAGTTGGAGTATGTCCAGCTGGACCCTTACAATCCCATCGATGGGGTAGTCTTCATTACTTAACCCCCTAACCTTCATATGTTCGGCCGGCCTCAGGGGGCAGTGTTGAAGGTGCTGATCATAGAACTTGCGATATATTATGGTTACTTGGGACCCTGTGTCCAATAGGGCCGAGGCGTATATCCCTTCTAGTACCACGGGCACGATGGCCGCAGGGCCCACTTGACTGCAAGCTTCACCGGGTGAGGCGTCATCCCTGGGGCCACCGTCAGAAGGGGCATCCGGGGTTCCAGAATGAGGGAGTTCGGGGTCAGCTTCTGCCATCGGTACACTGCAGACCATAGACCGGGCTGATTTCCCTCTATCGGGAGGGTGTTCCTCAGGATGACCTTCTTTTTCTGGGCAGTTACGGAGGACGTGACCCTTCTTACCGCAGTTATAGCATACAACCGGACGGCTTTCCAGGCGACTCGTGGACGGGGAAGGTGGTCGGTCGGGGGGTCTTGGTTTGTACCCCTTGGACAAGGCAGCAGACTCTTCCTTCTTTTCCGTAGAGCCCTTTCCTTTGGAGGTAGAGGGGCTCTTAGGTGTAGCGGTTGAGTGTAGCATACACTACCGACACACTTAATCACACTGCGGCCAGATCCGCAAGCCGGGAGATTTCCCGGCTTGCTAGTGGCCGCCCCTCGGCCTATGACGCGCGGTCACGCGTCTTCGGGAGCGTGCGCCCCCTGCACGCGCGTCCAGGGGCTCCCCGAGGGAGCCCTGGTGTCCCGCGATCGCGGGACAGCGGCAGGGGGTTCCGGGGGACCCGGTGGACCCGGCAGCGGTAGGGAGAGCGCCCCGATCGGAGGGCGCTCTTCCGCTGCTTCGGCACGCGCCCGTCACTCTCGGGCGCGCGCCAGGCTACTGCTGCGGCCAAGAACGGGCAAATGCTCGAATAAACTTGGCCGCAGCAGTAACATGAGCCTCCTGTAGTTTCACTTGCCGCAGCAACTCGGTGAACTTGTAGGGGCCCCCGTCCATTATCTTGCTGCGGAGCATGTTGGCTATGGGGTGAGTGGGGCTTGATCCCCGCAGATACTGCTTATGGAGAGCTTCATCCATCCCCAAGGCGGAGACCAGCTTACGATTGAGTAGGATCCCGAGGACCAGCTGTAGGCGGTGGATAAAAGCCGACAAGTCTTCCCCTTCCTTCTGATAAAGATGGAAATACTTCGTCCAGAGCGCTCCTTCGTCCTCGGCTAGCCCGTATGCTTCTAACAGGAACGCCACCATTTCCAACGCTGTCAACTCTGGGTGTTGGTCCCTGTGGATGGTCAACATAGTAGACGCAGGGGGTCTGAGGCATTCCATGATGCGCTGCCGCTTTACCGTGTCAGTGCACGACCATTCCTCTACTACTTTTACGGCATTCTCCCTCCAAAGGTCTATCCCTTCCTCTCCCTGGGGTATTGGAAGTATTCCAGAGAAGGCCTTAAGCTTCAGGTAGCTTTGAGACTGGGAGGCCACAGTGAGGGCTTCTACGAATTGGGGTAACGTCACCCCCATTATGGAACCTTCGTTCGTTGCTCTCTCCCTGATAGGCCGGGAGTTTACCCCGCGGGGTACGGTGTCGGGTGGAGAGGGGGGGCAGTCAGCCCAACTACTGGCTTCCGGGAGGGCGCTTGGGGTAAAGGAGACTTTGGGTTGGGGACGGTCAACCCGATTTGGGGTACTGGACACGGGGGTACGTGGTGTCCAGGTACTGGTGGACGGTTCGTCTGGATCTTGAGGAGGGGCTCTGAGCGAGAACATTTCCCTTATTACTGGTAAGTCCGAGTATATAAGGGGGTATCCTTCTGGTGGGCACTCGGGGGCTACTAGAATATTCGGGGCCGCTTCAGGGCCTATGTCCCGCCCCACGGTGAATAATAGGGCACTCAAATCATAAGTAGCGTCGAACACCCTGCCACGGTACCATACTCTATCTAGCCCTAAGAGCTTGCTCAGAGAGTTCCGGATGTCAGTTTCCGCTACTAATGCCGGGACGTTCCCTACGGCGACAACGTGTCTAGGTGGTTCACGGACGGTGGTGGCCCACGCGTGGACCTCTTGACGGGAGGGAATTACCATGATGCTGATCTGTTTTGAATAGGTCACCCCAGGTCTAAGCTCTCAGCAGCGCCTCCAAATGTAACGGTCATATCACCCCACCCAATCGTATATACCGTGTGAGTGCGGGGAACATGCAATGTTACCAAGGGTGTGCGTGGTGCAATACCTGTTGGCTCACAGAAGGCTGAGCTTCCGCTATAGGGAACCTGGGGCAATATACTACAATACTAATTTACAATGATGCAGCGCCTCCACCTGCGATGGCTCCCACCAGAGGGGGAGTAGTTCCTCGCAGGACAATACACAATGACCACACAGACAGCTCTATATAACTATTGACTTTACTACATGCAACAACGTATTTAACCACAATATCTTACATAACCGGTGCTCCTCTCTAGAGGAGCCACGTATGGCGTCACGCAGGACGCTAACCTCTATGCGCCACGGCGGACGCTAACCTCTAGGCGTCACGGCGGACGCTACCACCTCTAGGCGTCACGGCGGACGCTACCACCTCTAGGCGTCACGGCGGACGCTAACCTTCCAAAGAGTGTTCCCACCCTGTGTCCAGCAACCCCAACCCAATGTCTCGCACTCCCAGGTCATATACCAATGTGTGTGTGTGTGACTGCGCAGCCACTATGTCTGGTGATAGGCCTTGTTGGTGCACGTGAGTTGTGGGTTACCTGCCCGGGCTCCAGCCACGGGTGCCGCTATATCACGGGGGTTGGATCCGCCGGGATATCCTCCTACGCGTGGGGTGAATTCCAGCGCGGATAATATCACCATACAGCTCCACGCCGTCTCTACCTTAATTAGGGTCTGTCTGCTGCCAGTAGGCCACAGTCACGCTAGCTGGGCCTCCGTGGAGATAGTCCAGCTCCCTTGTAGCAATCCAAGCAATGTCCGTGATACCCTCCTAACAAGTATATAATGGGGCAGGGTCCCTAACCTAGGGCCTGTCCCTACAATACTCAGCTAGGATGACTCAGGTCTATCTGGGGCCTAGGGGATTTGCTGGCCTAGTGCAGAGAGTCACAGACCCCTGCACCCTACCTCCTTCCCTTAGCTGCTCCAGTCCTCCACTGCTTTTCTCTGTCTGCTCTGTGCTGCCAGACTCACAGCTCTGCCTCAGACTACCGCAACAATGTTGCAGACCTCCAGGTGCCTCTTACTGACAGAGGCAGCACAGCAACAGGAACTCACTCTAACAACTCAGCAACAACTAACAACGCGCGCTCGCATACCAGAAGGAGGGGGTGAGTGCGCAAGGGGGGCTAGCATGTCAAGGGGGACCTGGCTACACAAGATTAACTACACACAGCTCCGGAAGACGACGTGGGATACCGAGCATATTGTGCGTCACGTCGGGGCCATAACGGGAAAAGACTGCGAGATCGAGCGGGACCATAGAGGTAATCCATTACTACTTTTCCTCTATTTGGTTATTCCTGCCAGCAGTCGGTACAGAGCACGCCAGCTCCATTTCTCACCACCAAGGTCCACAATCTTCACAACAGAGCATTAGTTGCTTTACAATATTGTACAACATCATATATTCCTGCACCTGAACGCTGCTGGGAACATGCTATCTATTTATTATTATGCAGATCAAAACAAGTTTTTGTTTGTATATAATCAGTTGTCTTTATGAGCTGCAAATGGTTTGATTGTTATCATTATTTTTCTTTGCCATTCATACTGAAAATGGTTACCCCATTCTTGCCTGAATACAAAGGGGCCAATGAGTGAGGAGAAGGGGGAGGGGGGGGGTGAGGAGAAGGAGGGGGTGAGGAGAAGGAGGGGGTGAGGAGAAGGGGGGGTGAGGAGAAGGGGGGGTGAGGAGAAGGGGGGTTGATTGAGGAGAGGGGTGGTGAGGAGAAGGGGAGGTTGATTGAGGAGAAGGGGAGGTTGATTGAGGAGAGGGTGAGGTGCCCCTCAGACACTCAGTTTGATCACAGCCTCACATCTCCGCTCCCAGAGTGCACAGGGACAGTCACTGGAGTATGGCAAGCGCAGGGGGCGGGGATTACAGCTCTCGGCCCTCACGTGACGCGGAAGTCTCTCTATTCCCGGTCGCTTTCGCCTGTCAGCTGGTAAACATGGACTCGTGCATGGGGGTTTGCTGGTTATCGGTGACTGCGCTGCTGCTGGCGATTTGCCCCCCTCCCCACCCCCCATATGCCTACCTCGCCCCCCCATATGCCTACCTCCCCCCCCATATGCCTACCTCCCCCCCCCATATGCCTACCTCCCCCTCCCCAATATGCCTACCTCCCCCTCCCCCATATGCCTACTTCAGGCGGGAGGAGAGGCTGGTATCCTGCCCTGCGGTTGCCAGTGGAGGGCAGGAGTGAGCAGGAGGATGCGGATGAGGCTACGGGGGGCAGAGGTGGCGGCCAGGGGCAGGAGGCGGTGGCCAGAGCATCAGAGAAGTCAGGGCTGCATGCATGCACGCGTTCTAGCAGGCACCGGACGTGCCACACTGCTAGAGCACACTCCTGCAGTCCCGACCTGAGAGCGGGCTCGTGGGGGGGTGGGGGGGGGGAGAGGTTGAGGGGGAGAGCCATGAGAGCGGGCTCAGGGGGGGGGGGTTGTATTGTATGTCTTTATTTATATAGCGCCATTAATGTACATAGCACTTCACAGTAGTAATACATGTGGTAATCAAATAAATAACAGATAATATAAATAACAGATCATGGGAATAAGTGCTTGAGACATAAAAGTAACATTAAGGAAGAGGAGTCCCTGCCCCGAGGAGCTTACAGTCTAATTGGTAGGTAGGGAGAACGTACAGAGACAGTAGGAGGGAGTTCTGGAAGTGCGTCTGCAGGGGGCCAAGCTTTATGTATCATGTGTTCAGAATATCCACAGTGCTATTCGTATGCCCTTTTAAGCAAGTGTGTCTTAAGGTGGGTCTTAAAGGTGGATAGAGAGGGTGCTAGTCGGGTACTGAGGGGTAGGGCATTCCAGAGGTGTGGGGCAGTCAGTGAGAGGTTTAAGGCGGGAGAGGGCTTTAGATACAAAGGGGGTAGAAAGAAGACATCCTTGAGCAGAACGCAAAAGTTGGGATGGTGCATAGCGAGAAATTAGGGCTGAGATGTAAGGAGGGGCAGAAGAGTGTAAAGCTTTAAAAGTGAGGAGAAGAATGGAGTGTGAGATGCGGGATTTGATCGGAAGCCAGGAGAGGGATTTCATGAGGGGAGATGCTGAGACAGATCTAGGAAAGAGTAGAGTGATTCTGGCAGCAGCGTTTAGGATAGATTGTAGGGGAGACAGGTGAGAGGCAGGAAGGCCGGACAGCAGGAGGTTACAGTAATCAAGACGGGAGAGAATGAGGGCCTGAGTCAGAGTTTTAGCAGTCGAGCAACAGAGGAAAGGGCGTATCTTTGTTATATTGCGGAGGAAAAAGCGACAAGTTTTAGAAATGTTTTGAATGTGAGGGGCGAATGTGAGAGAGGAGTCGAGTGTGACCCCTAGGCAGCGTGCTTGGGCTACTGGGTGAATGATCGTAGTTCCAACAGTAATGTGGAAGGAGGTAGTAGGGCCAGGTTTGGGAGGAAGTATGAGGAGTTCTGTTTTTTCAGAAACTTTGGTTTGTACAGCAGGTGTAAGGTCGGGTGTTGAAAAGTATATTTGTGTGTCGTCAGCATAGAGGTGATATTTAAACCCAAAAGATGTTATTAGGTCATCTAGAGAGAGTGTGTACAGAGAAAAGAGAAAAGAGAAGAGGTCCCAGGACAGAGCCCTGGGGTACCCCCATAGAGAGATCAATAGAGGAGGAAGAGGTGCTAGCAGAAGAGACACTGAAAGTACGATGGGAGAGGTAGGATGAGATCCAGGATAGAGCTTTGTTCCGAATACCAAGAGTATGGAGAATGTGGAGGAGAAGAGGGTGGTCCATGGTGTCAAATGCTGCAGAGAATTCAAGTAATATGAGCAGAGTGTAATGACCTCTGTCTTTGGCAGCATGGAGGTCATCAGTTATTTTAGTGAGGGCTGTTTCCGTGGAGTGAGCAGTGCGGAAGCCAGATTGTAGAGGGTCTAGGAGAGAATAGGTGTTGAGAAAATGGAGCAAGCGAGAAAATACAAGACGTTCAAGGAGTTTAGAGGCAAAAGGCAGGAGGGAGACAGGTCGGTAGTTAGAAAGACAGGTAGGGTGAAGCTTGTTGTTCTTGAGTAATGGTATGACTGTTGCATGTTTGAAGGAGGATGGAAAGGTTCCAGAGCAGAGGGAGGAGTTAAAAATGTGTGCGAGCGTAGGGATTATAGTAGGAGCAAGAGGTTTTAGGAGATGGGAGGGAATGGGGTCGAGAGGGCAAGTGGTAGAGGGAGAAGAGGCGATCAACAGCGACACATCCTCCTCTGAGACAGTGGAAAAAGAGTCAAGGAAGGCAGGAAGAGAGTTAGAAGGAGGTGTAGGATGGGAGGAAGAAACAGAGGGGATGTTCTGCCGTATGGATTCCACCTTTTCCTTAAAATAGTCAGCAAAGTCCTGAGCGGAGATGGAGGAAGGAGAGGCAGCTGAGGGTGGTTTGAGTAGAGTATCAAAGACAGAGAACAGTCGGCGTGGGTTAGACTTGTGCATGTTGAATAGTGAAGAAAAGTAGGCTTGTTTAGCTTGCGAGAGGGCAGAGTTGAAACAGGATAGCATAAATTTGTAGTGAAGGAAGTCTGCGAGAGTGTGTGACTTCCTCCAGAGGCGTTCAGAGAAACGAGTGGAGGAACGCAGCATGCGCGTGTGGGAATTTAGCCAGGGTCTAGGGTTAGAAGGGCGAGGGCGGCAGAGAGAAAGTGGGGCATGTAGATCAAGAGAGGAGGACAAGGCAGAGTTGTAGTTCCTGACCAGGTTGTCAGGATCTGTAGCAGAGCTGAGAGAGGAGAGGGAGGAGCGTAAAGTGGACTCAAAGTCAGGTAAGTGAATAGAGCGCAGGTTTCTGCAGAACCAGGGGGTAGATGGGGGTGGATAAGGGGAGAAGCGAGATAGAGAGAATGAGATGAGGTGATGGTCAGAGAGAGGGAAAGGGGAAATTGAGAAATCGGAGAGAGAGAAGTTTTTAGTGAAAACCAGGTCTAAGTAGTGGCCATCCTTGTGGGTGCTGGCTGCAGTCCACTGTTGAAGGCCAAAAGAAGAGATTAGAGAAAGAAAGCGGGAAGCCCAAGGGAGAGAGGGTCATCAATGTGGCAATTGAAGTCCCCAAGGAGAAGAACAGGGGAGTCTGAGGAGAGGAAGAAAGAGAGCCAGGATTCAAAGTGAGAGAGAAAGGCAGAAGGGGGATGAGTAGAGGTAGGTGGGCGATAGATGACCGCCACATGGACAGGGAGAGGAGAGAAAATCTGGACAGTGTGAGCCTCAAAGGAGGGAAAAGCAAGAGATGGAGGAATAGGAAGGGTTCGGTAACCAGAAGCTTGCAGCATCGGCCGGCTGACACGTCACAGCACGCAGTCAGCCACGTCGGAAGGAGCCAGTGGGGACCTCCAGACTGGAGGAAAGGGGCTGGTGGCCCGCAGCCGCGCGTGCCGACGACCGAAGCGGGTCCTTAGCCTTAGGGGCTCCTTACTTATGGGGTACTGTCATTATCTACAACTTAATAAACAGGGAGGGCCTGGTCTATGCTATTACTTTACTAATATCCCTATGCCTAAGGGAACTACACAGCAACCACGCGTGCTGCTGTACCTGTTTGCGCACTGGGGGCTTAAGCCTCCGCCTCTGGGAGCCTGGGATGAGCTTTCTCCTTGCAGTGCAGCACCTCCACCTATGAGTGATCCCAGCGTTGGCGGGATAACCCCTCCATAGGAACCAATACACAGTAAAGAATAATACACCACACAAGGTATATAACAACGCTTTACTGCATACACCTACTAACACATACAATAACGGTAATAACTGTACCCATAATCTACACCCAATGACCCCACACGTGGTGGTTCCCCCAAAGTACTGAGGGTGCCGTGGCACCAATACCCTTGGTGTCCTGTCCCAGCAATTCCCACCCAAATGTGAGGTAGCGCTACCCCCTGTGGATGTAGGTGCACGTTGGGTACCTGCCTGAGTACTCCAGTACCCAGGTGCTGCTTGGCATAGTGAGTTGGAGCGGGACCCACGCAGCGGGGCCTCCAACTCAATTCCCCTCTCTCCTAAGGGTCCTGATCCGCCTTGTGGGGTGAGCTCCAGCCGGAGGGTCTTACACAATGTCTCTGAATCCTGTGACCTGGTCCCAGAGCACCGCGTGGTCGTCCGGTCACTGGTGCATAAATAACAATAAGGGGAAGAGTCCCTATCTGGGGCCTTCCCTGCAACACACCTCTACTGGTGTCTCAGGGCTTAACTGGGGCCTAGGGGCAAGGTCTAGACCTAGCCCAGGAAGCTACTACTCCCTACCTTCTCCTTTGGCTCCTCCATTCAGACTGACTCGCGGGCTTTCCGCGCGTGGAAGATATCCTGTTCTTCGCAGTGCTCGCATCCTATTGGCTGGTACAGTCCTATGTGCTGCACTCCCTCCCACTAGGGATTCTGAGACTTGTAGTCCCATGGCTGCATCTGCAGAGCCATCCTAAAATGGCCGCTGCACTCCACACTGCGCATGTGCGCCTCGCCGCATGCGCCATTACCAAAATGCCCGCCCCCACGCTCCCGATTACGCGGAGCTCCGGCCAACTACTTGACAGCTCCCCCGCACCGGAGGCAGGGTAAGGGGACTCGGCTACACTAAAATTACTTATCTACACTCCCGAGGCTCCGCTCTCAGGACCTCAGGGAACATAACCTTCCAGAACAGTCCACCCTAATTAAATACCCCTGCGTGACGTACGGGTCCCCATAGTAACCAGGGTGGGGCCCAGCATACACTAGTATCCCTTTAGGAGGTGGGTTACAATTACAATATATATATATTTTGTTCATGTGAAACAGGGAATGTAATGTTAAAGACGACCATTACTTCTGTCAATGAACAGTACAATCACTAGATGGCACTGTGACCAAACAAGATTCAACTGAATGGTTTGTTATTTACAATAGTTCTTGGTGTACACTGCATTGTGTGCTGAGTTATAACACCTTGCTGTGCAGCACTGCATTATTTACATACAAATATACATATACCTGTACACAGGAACCTGGGCACCAAACAGCTTTCAGTAATATCTTTGAAACGGCCTAAAGACTGATAATTGAACATCATACTGAAGATCCCTAAACATTGGATAGGTATCCGCAGAATAGCACTACAAGTTATCATCAGGGTATGTAGCCAGGTACCCCCCATCGGGCTCCCCGTGCTCCGATTACCCTCCCCCCCTACCTTCAGAGTGCAGGCAGGGCGATATGGTTGCCGGTGTCTCCCGCAGCAGGGCGCCTCCATGTTGGGCAGGCGGCGAACGCTGAGCCGCGCATGCGCGGAAGCAGCGAGGAGCGGCAGAGTGCGTGAGAGGTTGCGCCTGCGCAGGGCAGACCCACAGCGGCCATTACAGGAGTTGCAATAGCGCGAGGTGCGGAGCTGCAGCCATTAGAGGGAGAGCACGAGGCTCCCTATGTTAAAGGCTGCAGGCGGGACTACAATTCCCATGATGCTCAGGGGCATTGACACCACCTGATACCAGGGAGCCAGTAAGGCTGCAGGATTCTGCCGAAGGAGCAGGAAGGACTATTACCTGCTGGGAGAGGAAGCAGTCATTGAAGACCAGGAGCCTGAAGTTGCAGGTTGGTCCACGGAGCAGTGCTCCAAGGACTAGGCCAGAGGTCAAACTGCCAGGGCCCAGTTAGTCCCCTGAGTCACTGTAGAGGTGCTGAGAGTGCTTGCTATAGGGAAGGCCTTAATGCAGGGTCCCTTTCATATAGCCTGAGAGAGATTATGCTGCAGGACATTGCCTGATTACCAGTGCAGCCTGAGTGCTGTAAGAGTATCTGGCTCCATAGCAGAGACAGTGTGAAGAGGATCATCCGGCTGGGGATCCCTCCCCTGTGGAGTCAGTGTGTGCATCCATTTCTGCAGAGAGCTGCGCTGTGCGGTGTGGGATCACGTGGCGGTGTTGCAGAGTCATTAAGGATTCTCCTGGTTAGGACCCTAACCAGGAAGGTAGTGTAGCCATGTGTAAAAATGGTGTGCATATCTTTCTCATGCTGGCAGTAATCCTGGTAAGTAGGCAGGGTTGTCAGTAACAATCATGGAGGTTTGCCCTCAAACCCTGGTGAAGTGTCATATGTAACAAAGGAAGTGACAACATGCTTTGTGTCCACTGTTAGTGACATAGAGGTGGGTCTTTTCTGGAGTCTATATAAGACACAGTACTGCCTAAAGTTAGTGTGTTCTAAAGGAGAGTTCAAGGCGTTCAGTCTGCAGCAGTTCAAGTGTGTGTCAGAAAGTTAAGTGACAAGCTGGGTACACACTGTGTCCAGGGACCTGGCACAGATGGTGATCTCCCTTAGGGGAGGGGTGGAGAGCAACTAATTAAGAGAGGAGGAACCTTCTGAAGGGGGTAACTCAGCACAGTGAGCGGCTAAGTACATCCAATATGATGGGCAGTCTGCCAGAGGCGATGACATTAAAGATGCCCTGGTTCAAAAGATCCCTTCTGTGTGAGTGTGGAGTTATTCAACAGAAGGATGCACCAAGAAGGAGTTCCCCATCAGATACTTCCCCCTGCTGCCGTAAAGATCAGATGGGGTGGAGGCGCTGCATCAAATGTGAGTAGGACTCAGAACACTACCTCAGATGCCTATCATGGTGATATTCCCCATTACCAACCAGCAGGAGACTCAGGAGTCCTGTTACCAGCAGGTACACCACATCATACAGACATGTACCGATTAGACCACAGGGGCCAATCTGAGATTGGGTGGGGGTCCTAGAACCGTTACAGTAGTACATTAAAGTGCACCAACGGGCCCCAACACAGGGAAGCGCTGTCCCTCACACTTACACTGACTTCCTAGCTGGTGGACACTAAGAGGTTAAGTGCCCTGGCACAGTGGTACACCAGGGACTAAGGTGATACTAAGGGACTGATACTAAGTACACACTCAGTGATACATATGGTGATGATAGAAATGCTGTGTCTGCAGAGTAATGCTATGTTGGTTTTGTACTAAGGGTTATTATTATTCTGATCAGTAAATACTGTTTATCCAATCACGTGTGGTATTGTATATGTGGGATCAATAAGGGAGCACTCCCATCACGTTGCGATCCCTCATCAGTGGAGGCGCCGTTCTAAGGATCCGCCGCAAAGCGGAACCGGCGATTTTCATTATGTGCGCATGCACAGACCGGCAATGTGCGACCCCGGACCGGCCCGTTCTCGGTACATGGCAGCCCCCTTCTCGGTACCGCCGTATCGGCGGATCGCCAAAGAAGCGGGGCGCCGAGAAGCGGGGCCTTGCTGTATATCGGAGTGCACCTGTGCGGCTCCTCCACGCTGCATGCGTACAGCTGCTGGGAGTGCATCTCTGCGGCTTCTCCACGCTGCAGGCGTACAGCTGCTGGGAGTGCATCTCTGTGGCTCCTCCACGCTGCAGAAGTACAGCTGCTGGGAGTGCACCTCTGCGGCTCCTCCGCGCTGCAGGCGTACAGTTGCTGGGAGTGCACCTCTGCGGCTCCTCCACGCTGCAGGCGTACAGCTGCTGGGAGTGCATCTCTGCGGCTCCTCCACGCTGCAGGCGTACAGCTGCTGGGAGTGCATCTCTGCGGCGCCTCCACGCTGCAGGCGTACAGCTGCTGGGAGTGCACCTCTGCGGCTCCTCCACGCTGCAGGCGTACAGCTGCTGGGAGTGCACCTCTGTGGCTCCTCCATGCTGCAGGCGTACAGCTGCTGGGAGTGCATCTCTGCGGCGCCTCCACGCTGCAGGCGTACAGCTGCTGGGAGCGCATCTCTGCGGCTCCTCCACGCCGCAGGCGTACAGCTGCTGGGAGTGCACATCTGCGGCTCCTCCACGCTGCAGGCGTACAGCTGCTGGGAGTGCACATCTGCGGCTCCTCCACGCTGCAGGCGTACAGCTGCTGGGAGCGCACCTCGGCGGCCCCTCCACGCTGCAGGCGTACAGCTGCTGGGAGTGCATCTCTGCGGCTCCTCCACGCTGCAGGCGTACAGCTGCTGGTAGTGCATCTCTGCGGCTCCTCCACGCTGCAGGCGTACAGCTGCTGGGAGTGCACCTCTGCGGCTCCTCCACGCCGCAGGCGTACAGCTGCTGGGAGTCCATCTCTGAGGCTCCTCCACGCTGCATGCGTACAGCTGCTGGGAGTGCACATCTGCGGCTCCTCCACGCCGCAGGCGTTCAGCTGCTGGGAGTGCATCTCTGCGGCTCCTCCACGCCGCAGGCGTACAGCTGCTGGGAGTGCACATCTGCGGCTCCTCCACGCTGCAGGAGTACAGCTGCTGGGAGTGCATCTCTGCGGCTCCTCCGCGCTGCAGGCGTACAGCTGCTGGGAGCGCATCTCTGCGTCTCCTCCACGCCGCAGGCGTACAGCTGCTGGGAGTGCATCTCTGCGGCTCCTCCACGCCGCAGGCGTACAGCTGCTGGGAGTGCACATCTGCGGCTCCTCCACGCTGCAGGAGTACAGCTGCTGGGAGTGCATCTCTGCGGCTCCTCCGCGCTGCAGGCGTACAGCTGCTGGGAGCGCATCTCTGCGGCTCCTCCACGCTGCAGACGTACAGCTGCTGGGAGTGCATCTCTGCGGCTCCTCCACGCCGCAGGCGTACAGCTGCTGGGAGCGCACCTCTGCGGCTCCTCCACGCTGCAGGCGTACAGCTGCTGGGAGCGCACCTCTGCGGCTCCTCCTCGCTGCAGGCGTACAGCTGCTGGGAGCGCATCTCTGCGGCTCCTCCACGCTGCAGGCGTACAGCTGCCGGGAGCGCATCTCTGCGGCTCCTCCGCGCTGCAGGCGTACAGCTGCTGGGAGCGTACATCTGCGGCTCCTCCGCGCTGCATGCGTACAGCTGCTGGGAGCGCACCTCTGCGGCTCCTCCACGCTGCAGGCGTACAGCTGCTGGGAGCGCATCTCTGCGGCTCCTCCACGCTGCAGGCGTACAGCTGCTGGGAGCGCATCTCTGCGGCTCCTCCACGCTGCAGGCGTACAGCTGCTGGGAGTGCATCTCTGCGGCTCCTCCACGCTGCAGGCGTACAGCTGCTGGGAGTGCATCTCTGCGGCTCCTCCACGCTGCAGGCGTACAGCTGCTGGGAGCGCACCTCCGCGGCCCCTCCACGCTGCAGGCGTACAGCTGCTGGGAGTGCATCTCTGCGGCTCCTCCACGCTGCAGGCGTACAGCTGCTGGGAGTGCATCTCCTCCACGCTGCAGGCGTACAGCTGCTGGGAGTGCACCTCTGCGGCTCCTCCACGCCGCAGGCGTACAGCTGCTGGGAGTGCATCTCTGCGGCTCCTCCACGCTGCATGCGTACAGCTGCTGGGAGTGCACCTCTGCGGCTCCTCCACGCTGCAGGCGTACAGCTGCTGGGAGCGCATCTCTGCGGCTCCTCCACGCTGCAGGCGTACAGCTGCTGGGAGCGCATCTCTGCGGATCCTCCACGCTGCAGGCGTACAGCTGCTGGGAGTGCATCTCTGCGGCTCCTCCACGCTGCAGGCGTACAGCTGCTGGGAGTGCATCTCTGCGGCTCCTCCACGCTGCAGGCGTACAGCTGCTGGGAGCGCATCTCTGAGGCTCCTCCACGCTGCAGGCGTACAGCTGCTGGGAGCGCATCTCTGCGGCTCCTCCACGCTGCAGGCGTACAGCTGCTGGGAGCGCACCTCTGCGGCTCCTCCACGCTGCAGGCGTACAGCTGCTGGGAGCGCATCTCTGCGGCTCCTCCACGCCGCATGCGTACAGCTTCTGGGAGTGCACATCTGCGGCTCCTCCACGCTGCAGGCGTACAGCTGCTGGGAGCGCATCTCTGCGGCTCCTCCACGCTGCAGGCGTACAGCTGCTGGGAGTGCACACCTGCGGCTCCTCCACGCTGCAGGCGTACAGCTGCCGGGAGTGCACATCTGCGGCTCCTCCACGCTGCAGGCGTACAGCTGCTGGGAGTGCACCTCTGCGGCTCCTCCACGCCGCAGGCGTACAGCTGCTGGGAGTGCATCTCTGCGGCTCCTCCACGATGCAGGCGTACAGCTGCTGGGAGTGCACATCTGCGGCTCCTCCACGCCGCATGCGTACAGCTGCTGGGAGTGCACATCTGTGGCTCCTCCACGCTGCTGGCGTACAGCTGCTGGGAGTGCACATCTGTGGCTCCTCCACGCTGCAGGCGTACAGCTGCTGGGAGCGCACCTCTGCGGCTCCTCCACGCTGCAGGCGTACAGCTGCTGGGAGCGCATCTCTGCGGCTCCTCCACGCTGCAGGCGTACAGCTGCTGGGAGTGCATCTCTGCGGCTCCTCCACGCTGCAGGCGTACAGCTGCTGGGAGTGCATCTCTGCGGCTCCTCCACGCTGCAGGCGTACAGCTGCTGGGAGTGCATCTCTGCGGCTCCTCCACGCTGCAGGCGTACAGCTGCTGGGAGTGCACCTCTGCGGCTCCTCCACGCCGCAGGCGTACAGCTGCTGGGAGTGCATCTCTGCGGCTCCTCCACGCTGCATGCGTACAGCTGCTGGGAGTGCACCTCTGCGGCTCCTCCACGCTGCAGGCGTACAGCTGCTGGGAGCGCATCTCTGCGGCTCCTCCACGCTGCAGGCGTACAGCTGCTGGGAGCGCATCTCTGCGGATCCTCCACGCTGCAGGCGTACAGCTGCTGGGAGTGCATCTCTGCGGCTCCTCCACGCTGCAGGCGTACAGCTGCTGGGAGTGCATCTCTGCGGCTCCTCCACGCTGCAGGCGTACAGCTGCTGGGAGCGCATCTCTGAGGCTCCTCCACGCTGCAGGCGTACAGCTGCTGGGAGCGCATCTCTGCGGCTCCTCCACGCTGCAGGCGTACAGCTGCTGGGAGCGCACCTCTGCGGCTCCTCCACGCTGCAGGCGTACAGCTGCTGGGAGCGCATCTCTGCGGCTCCTCCACGCCGCATGCGTACAGCTTCTGGGAGTGCACATCTGCGGCTCCTCCACGCTGCAGGCGTACAGCTGCTGGGAGCGCATCTCTGCGGCTCCTCCACGCTGCAGGCGTACAGCTGCTGGGAGTGCACACCTGCGGCTCCTCCACGCTGCAGGCGTACAGCTGCCGGGAGTGCACATCTGCGGCTCCTCCACGCTGCAGGCGTACAGCTGCTGGGAGTGCACCTCTGCGGCTCCTCCACGCCGCAGGCGTACAGCTGCTGGGAGTGCATCTCTGCGGCTCCTCCACGATGCAGGCGTACAGCTGCTGGGAGTGCACATCTGCGGCTCCTCCACGCCGCATGCGTACAGCTGCTGGGAGTGCACATCTGTGGCTCCTCCACGCTGCTGGCGTACAGCTGCTGGGAGTGCACATCTGTGGCTCCTCCACGCTGCAGGCGTACAGCTGCTGGGAGCGCATCTCTGCGGCTCCTCCACGCTGCAGGCGTACAGCTGCTGGGAGTGCACCTCTGTGGCTCCTCCATGCTGCAGGCGTACAGCTGCTGGGAGTGCATCTCTGCGGCGCCTCCACGCTGCAGGCGTACAGCTGCTGGGAGCGCATCTCTGCGGCTCCTCCACGCCGCAGGCGTACAGCTGCTGGGAGTGCATATCTGCGGCTCCTCCACGCTGCAGGCGTACAGCTGCCGGGAGTGCACATCTGCGGCTCCTCCACGCTGCAGGCGTACAGCTGCTGGGAGTGCATCTCTGTGGCTCCTCCACGCTGCAGGCGTACAGCTGCTGGGAGTGCACATCTGCGGCTCCTCCACGCTGCACGCGTACAGCTGCTGGGAGTGCATCTCTGCGGCCCCTCCACGCTGCAGGCGTACAGCTGCTGGGAGCGCATCTCTGTGGCTCCTCCATGCTGCAGGCGTACAGCTGCTGGGAGTGCATCTCTGCAGCTCCTCCACGCTGCAGGCGTACAGCTGCTGGGAGTGCATCTCTGCGGCTCCTCCACGCTGCAGGCGTATAGCTGCCGGGAGCGCATCTCTGCGGCTCCTCCACCCTGCAGGCGTACAGCTGCTGGGAGTGCATCTCTGCGGCTCCTCCACGCCGCAGGCGTACAGCTGCTGGGAGTGCACATCTGCGGCTCCTCCACGCTGCAGGCGTACAGCTGCTGGGAGTGCATCTCTGCGGCTCCTCCACGCTGCAGGCGTACAGCTGCTGGGAGTGCACCTCTGCGGCTCCTCCGCGCTGCAGGCGTACAGCTGCTGGGAGTGCACATCTGCGGCTCCTCCACGCCGCATGCGTACAGCTGCCGGGAGTGCACATCTGCGGCTCCTCCACGCTGCAGGCGTACAGCTGCTGGGAGTGCATCTCTGCGGCTCCTCCACGCTGCAGGCGTACAGCTGCTGGGAGTGCACATCTGCGGCTCCTCGCTGCAGGCGTACAGCTGCTGGGAGCGCACATCTGCGGCTCCTCCACGCTGCAGGCGTACAGCTGCTAGGAGCGCATCTCTGCGGCTCCTCCACGCCGCAGGCGTACAGCTGCTGGGAGCGAATCTCTGCGGCTCCTCCGCGCTGCAGGCGTACAGCTGCTGGGAGTGCACCTCTGCGGCTCCTCCGCGCTGCAGGCGTACAGCTGCTGGGAGTGCACCTCTGCGGCTCCTCCACGCCGCAGGCGTACAGCTGCTGGGAGCGCATCTCTGCGGCTCCTCCACGCTGCAGGCGTACAGCTGCTGGGAGCGCATCTCTGCGGCTCCTCCACGCTGCAGGCGTACAGCTGCTGGGAGTGCATCTCTGCGGCTCCTCCACGCTGCAGACGTACAGCTGCTGGGAGTGCATTTCTGCGGCTCCTCCACGCTGCAGGCGTACAGCTGCTGGGAGCGCATCTCTGCGGCTCCTCCACGCTGCAGGCGTACAGCTGCTGGGAGTGCACCTCTGCGGCTCCTCCATGCCGCAGGCGTACAGCTGCTGGGAGCGCATCTCTGCGGCTCCTCCGCGCTGCAGGCGTACAGCTGCTGGGAGTGCATCTCTGCGGCTCCTCCACGCTGCAGGCGTACAGCTGCTGGGAGTGCATCTCTGCGGCTCCTCCACGCTGCAGGCGTACAGCTGCTGGGAGTGCACCTCTGCGGCTCCTCCACGCTGCAGGCGTACAGCTGCTGGGAGTGCTCCTCTGCGGCTCCTCCACGCCGCAGGCGTACAGCTGCTGGGAGTGCACCTCTGCGGCTCCTCCACGCCGCAGGCGTACAGCTGCTGGGAGCGCATCTCTGCGGCTCCTCCGCGCTGCAGGCGTACAGCTGCTGGGAGTGCACCTCTGCGGCTCCTCCACGCCGCAGGCGTACAGCTGCTGGGAGCGCATCTCTGCGGCTCCTCCGCGCTGCAGGCGTACAGCTGCTGGGAGCGCATCTCTGCGGCTCCTCCGCGCTGCAGGCGTACAGCTGCTGGGAGTGCATCTCTGCGGCTCCTCCACGCTGCAGGCGTACAGCTGCTGGGAGCGCATCTCTGCGGCTCCTCCACGCTGCAGGCGTACAGCTGCTGGGAGTGCACCTCTGCGGCTCCTCCATGCCGCAGGCGTACAGCTGCTGGGAGCGCATCTCTGCGGCTCCTCCACGCTGCAGGCGTACAGCTGCTGGGAGAGCATCTCTGCGGCTCCTCCACGCCGCAGGCGTACAGCTGCTGGGAGCGCATCTCTGCGGCTCCTCCGCGCTGCAGGCGTACAGCTGCTGGGAGTGCATCTCTGCGGCTCCTCCACGCTGCAGGCGTACAGCTGCTGGGAGTGCATCTCTGCGGCTCCTCCACGCTGCAGGCGTACAGCTGCTGGGAGTGCACCTCTGCGGCTCCTCCACGCTGCAGGCGTACAGCTGCTGGGAGTGCTCCTCTGCGGCTCCTCCATGCCGCAGGCGTACAGCTGCTGGGAGCGCATCTCTGCGGCTCCTCCGCGCCGCAGGCGTACAGCTGCTGGGAGTGCACCTCTGCGGCTCCTCCACACTGCAGGCGTACAGCTGCTGGGAGCGCATCTCTGCGGCTCCTCCACGCTGCAGGCGTACTGCTGCTGGGAGCACATCTCTGCGGCTCCTCCACATTGCAGGCGTACAGCTGCTGGGAGTGCACCTCTGCGACTCCTCCATGCTGCAAACGTACAGCTGCTGGGAGTGCACCTCTGCGGCTCCTCCACGCTGCAGGCATACAGCTGCTGGGAGTGCACCTCTGCGGCTCCTCCACGCTGCAGGCGTACAGCTGCCGGGAGTGCACATCTGCGGCTCCTCCACACTGCAGGCGTACAGCTGCCGGGAGCGCATCTCTGCGGCTCCTCCACGCTGCCGGCGTACAGCTGCTGGGAGTGCATCTCTGCGGCTCCTCCACGCTGCAGGCGTACAGCTGCTGGAAGTGCACATCTGCGGCTCCTCCACGCTGCAGGCGTACAGCTGCTGGGAGCGCACCTCTGCGGCTCCTCCACGCTGCAGGCGTACAGCTGCTGGGAGCGCATCTCTGCGGCTCCTCCGCGCTGCAGGCGTACAGCTGCTGGGAGCGCATCTCTGCGGCTCCTCCACGCTGCAGGCGTACAGCTGTTGGGAGCGCATCTCTGCGGCTCCTCCACGCTGCAGGCGTACAGCTGCTGGGAGTGCATCTCTGCGGCTCCTCCACGCTGCAGGCGTACAGCTGCTGGGAGTGCACCTGTGCAGCCCCTCCACGCTGCAGGCGTACAGCTGCCGCGAGTGCACATCTGCGGCTCCTCCACGCTGCAGGCGTACAGCTGCTGGGAGTGCACATCTGCGGCTCCTCCACGCTGCAGGCGTACAGCTGCTGGGAGTGCATCTCTGCGGCTCCTCCGCGCTGCAGGCGTACAGCTGCTGGGAGTGCACCTCTGCGGCTCCTCCACGCTGCAGGCGTACAGCTGCTGGGAGTGCATCTCTGCGGCTCCTCCGCGCTGCAGGCGTACAGCTGCTGGGAGCGCACCTCTGCGGCTCCTCCACGCTGCAGGCGTACAGCTGCTGGGAGTGCACATCTGCGGCTCCTCCACGCTGCAGGCGTACAGCTGCTGGGAGCGCACATCTGCGGCTCCTCCACACTGCAGGCGTACAGCTGCCAGGAGTGCACATCTGCGGCTCCTCCACGCTGCAGGCGTACAGCTGCTGGGAGCGCATCTCTGCGGCTCCTCCACGCTGCAGGCGTACAGCTGCCGGGAGCGCATCTCTGCGGCTCCTCCACGCTGCCGGCGTACAGCTGCTGGGAGTGCACCTCTGCGGCTCCTCCACGCTGCAGGCGTACAGCTGCTGGGAGCGCATCTCTGCGGCTCCTCCACGCTGCAGGCGTACAGCTGCTGGGAGTGCATCTCTGCGGCTCAACCACGCTGCCGGCGTACGGCTGCTGGGAGCGCATCTCTGCGGCTCCTCCACGCTGCAGGCGTACAGCTGCTGGGAGCACATCTCTGCGGCTCCTCCGCGCTGCAGGCGTACAGCTGCTGGGAGTGCACCTCTGCGGCTCCTCCGCGCCGCAGGCGTACAGCTGCTGGGAGTGCACCTCTGCGGCTCCTCCACGCTGCAGGCGTACAGCTGCTGGGAGTGCATCTCTGCGGCTCAACCACGCTGCCGGCGTACGGCTGCTGGGAGCGCATCTCTGCGGCTCCTCCACGCTGCAGGCGTACAGCTGCTGGGAGCGCATCTCTGCGGCTCCTCCACGCTGCAGGCGTACAGCTGCTGGGAGCACATCTCTGCGGCTCCTCCACGCTGCAGGCGTACAGCTGCTGGGAGTGCATCTCTGCGGCTCCTCCACGCTGCAGGCGTACAGCTGCTGGGAGTGCATCTCTGCGGCTCCTCCACGCTGCAGGCGTACAGCTGCTGGGAGCGCACCTCCGCGGCCCCTCCACGCTGCAGGCGTACAGCTGCTGGGAGTGCATCTCTGCGGCTCCTCCACGCTGCAGGCGTACAGCTGCTGGGAGTGCATCTCTGCGGCTCCTCCACGCTGCAGGCGTACAGCTGCTGGGAGTGCACCTCTGCGGCTCCTCCACGCCGCAGGCGTACAGCTGCTGGGAGTGCATCTCTGCGGCTCCTCCACGCTGCATGCGTACAGCTGCTGGGAGTGCACCTCTGCGGCTCCTCCACGCTGCAGGCGTACAGCTGCTGGGAGCGCATCTCTGCGGCTCCTCCACGCTGCAGGCGTACAGCTGCTGGGAGCGCATCTCTGCGGATCCTCCACGCTGCAGGCGTACAGCTGCTGGGAGTGCATCTCTGCGGCTCCTCCACGCTGCAGGCGTACAGCTGCTGGGAGTGCATCTCTGCGGCTCCTCCACGCTGCAGGCGTACAGCTGCTGGGAGCGCATCTCTGAGGCTCCTCCACGCTGCAGGCGTACAGCTGCTGGGAGCGCATCTCTGCGGCTCCTCCACGCTGCAGGCGTACAGCTGCTGGGAGCGCACCTCTGCGGCTCCTCCACGCTGCAGGCGTACAGCTGCTGGGAGCGCATCTCTGCGGCTCCTCCACGCCGCATGCGTACAGCTTCTGGGAGTGCACATCTGCGGCTCCTCCACGCTGCAGGCGTACAGCTGCTGGGAGCGCATCTCTGCGGCTCCTCCACGCTGCAGGCGTACAGCTGCTGGGAGTGCACACCTGCGGCTCCTCCACGCTGCAGGCGTACAGCTGCCGGGAGTGCACATCTGCGGCTCCTCCACGCTGCAGGCGTACAGCTGCTGGGAGTGCACCTCTGCGGCTCCTCCACGCCGCAGGCGTACAGCTGCTGGGAGTGCATCTCTGCGGCTCCTCCACGATGCAGGCGTACAGCTGCTGGGAGTGCACATCTGCGGCTCCTCCACGCCGCATGCGTACAGCTGCTGGGAGTGCACATCTGTGGCTCCTCCACGCTGCTGGCGTACAGCTGCTGGGAGTGCACATCTGTGGCTCCTCCACGCTGCAGGCGTACAGCTGCTGGGAGCGCACCTCTGCGGCTCCTCCACGCTGCAGGCGTACAGCTGCTGGGAGCGCATCTCTGCGGCTCCTCCACGCTGCAGGCGTACAGCTGCTGGGAGTGCATCTCTGCGGCTCCTCCACGCTGCAGGCGTACAGCTGCTGGGAGTGCATCTCTGCGGCTCCTCCACGCTGCAGGCGTACAGCTGCTGGGAGTGCATCTCTGCGGCTCCTCCACGCTGCAGGCGTACAGCTGCTGGGAGTGCACCTCTGCGGCTCCTCCACGCCGCAGGCGTACAGCTGCTGGGAGTGCATCTCTGCGGCTCCTCCACGCTGCATGCGTACAGCTGCTGGGAGTGCACCTCTGCGGCTCCTCCACGCTGCAGGCGTACAGCTGCTGGGAGCGCATCTCTGCGGCTCCTCCACGCTGCAGGCGTACAGCTGCTGGGAGCGCATCTCTGCGGATCCTCCACGCTGCAGGCGTACAGCTGCTGGGAGTGCATCTCTGCGGCTCCTCCACGCTGCAGGCGTACAGCTGCTGGGAGTGCATCTCTGCGGCTCCTCCACGCTGCAGGCGTACAGCTGCTGGGAGCGCATCTCTGAGGCTCCTCCACGCTGCAGGCGTACAGCTGCTGGGAGCGCATCTCTGCGGCTCCTCCACGCTGCAGGCGTACAGCTGCTGGGAGCGCACCTCTGCGGCTCCTCCACGCTGCAGGCGTACAGCTGCTGGGAGCGCATCTCTGCGGCTCCTCCACGCCGCATGCGTACAGCTTCTGGGAGTGCACATCTGCGGCTCCTCCACGCTGCAGGCGTACAGCTGCTGGGAGCGCATCTCTGCGGCTCCTCCACGCTGCAGGCGTACAGCTGCTGGGAGTGCACACCTGCGGCTCCTCCACGCTGCAGGCGTACAGCTGCCGGGAGTGCACATCTGCGGCTCCTCCACGCTGCAGGCGTACAGCTGCTGGGAGTGCACCTCTGCGGCTCCTCCACGCCGCAGGCGTACAGCTGCTGGGAGTGCATCTCTGCGGCTCCTCCACGATGCAGGCGTACAGCTGCTGGGAGTGCACATCTGCGGCTCCTCCACGCCGCATGCGTACAGCTGCTGGGAGTGCACATCTGTGGCTCCTCCACGCTGCTGGCGTACAGCTGCTGGGAGTGCACATCTGTGGCTCCTCCACGCTGCAGGCGTACAGCTGCTGGGAGCGCATCTCTGCGGCTCCTCCACGCTGCAGGCGTACAGCTGCTGGGAGTGCACCTCTGTGGCTCCTCCATGCTGCAGGCGTACAGCTGCTGGGAGTGCATCTCTGCGGCGCCTCCACGCTGCAGGCGTACAGCTGCTGGGAGCGCATCTCTGCGGCTCCTCCACGCCGCAGGCGTACAGCTGCTGGGAGTGCACATCTGCGGCTCCTCCACGCTGCAGGCGTACAGCTGCCGGGAGTGCACATCTGCGGCTCCTCCACGCTGCAGGCGTACAGCTGCTGGGAGTGCATCTCTGTGGCTCCTCCACGCTGCAGGCGTACAGCTGCTGGGAGTGCACATCTGCGGCTCCTCCACGCTGCACGCGTACAGCTGCTGGGAGTGCATCTCTGCGGCCCCTCCACGCTGCAGGCGTACAGCTGCTGGGAGCGCATCTCTGTGGCTCCTCCATGCTGCAGGCGTACAGCTGCTGGGAGTGCATCTCTGCGGCTCCTCCACGCTGCAGGCGTACAGCTGCTGGGAGTGCATCTCTGCGGCTCCTCCACGCTGCAGGCGTATAGCTGCCGGGAGCGCATCTCTGCGGCTCCTCCACCCTGCAGGCGTACAGCTGCTGGGAGTGCACATCTGCGGCTCCTCCACGCTGCAGGCGTACAGCTGCTGGGAGTGCATCTCTGCGGCTCCTCCACGCTGCAGGCGTACAGCTGCTGGGAGTGCACCTCTGCGGCTCCTCCGCGCTGCAGGCGTACAGCTGCTGGGAGTGCACATCTGCGGCTCCTCCACGCCGCATGCGTACAGCTGCCGGGAGTGCACATCTGCGGCTCCTCCACGCTGCAGGCGTACAGCTGCTGGGAGTGCATCTCTGCGGCTCCTCCACGCTGCAGGCGTACAGCTGCTGGGAGTGCACATCTGCGGCTCCTCGCTGCAGGCGTACAGCTGCTGGGAGCGCACATCTGCGGCTCCTCCACGCTGCAGGCGTACAGCTGCTAGGAGCGCATCTCTGCGGCTCCTCCACGCCGCAGGCGTACAGCTGCTGGGAGCGCATCTCTGCGGCTCCTCCGCGCTGCAGGCGTACAGCTGCTGGGAGTGCACCTCTGCGGCTCCTCCACGCCGCAGGCGTACAGCTGCTGGGAGCGCATCTCTGCGGCTCCTCCACGCTGCAGGCGTACAGCTGCTGGGAGCGCATCTCTGCGGCTCCTCCACGCTGCAGGCGTACAGCTGCTGGGAGTGCATCTCTGCGGCTCCTCCACGCTGCAGACGTACAGCTGCTGGGAGTGCATTTCTGCGGCTCCTCCACGCTGCAGGCGTACAGCTGCTGGGAGCGCATCTCTGCGGCTCCTCCACGCTGCAGGCGTACAACTGCTGGGAGTGCACCTCTGCGGCTCCTCCATGCCGCAGGCGTACAGCTGCTGGGAGCGCATCTCTGCGGCTCCTCCGCGCTGCAGGCGTACAGCTGCTGGGAGTGCATCTCTGCGGCTCCTCCACGCTGCAGGCGTACAGCTGCTGGGAGTGCATCTCTGCGGCTCCTCCACGCTGCAGGCGTACAGCTGCTGGGAGTGCACCTCTGCGGCTCCTCCACGCTGCAGGCGTACAGCTGCTGGGAGTGCACCTCTGCGACTCCTCCATGCTGCAAACGTACAGCTGCTGGGAGTGCACCTCTGCGGCTCCTCCACGCTGCAGGCATACAGCTGCTGGGAGTGCACCTCTGCGGCTCCTCCACGCTGCAGGCGTACAGCTGCCGGGAGTGCACATCTGCGGCTCCTCCACACTGCAGGCGTACAGCTGCCGGGAGCGCATCTCTGCGGCTCCTCCACGCTGCCGGCGTACAGCTGCTGGGAGTGCATCTCTGCGGCTCCTCCACGCTGCAGGCGTACAGCTGCTGGAAGTGCACATCTGCGGCTCCTCCACGCTGCAGGCGTACAGCTGCTGGGAGCGCACCTCTGCGGCTCCTCCACGCTGCAGGCGTACAGCTGCTGGGAGCGCATCTCTGCGGCTCCTCCGCGCTGCAGGCGTACAGCTGCTGGGAGCGCATCTCTGCGGCTCCTCCACGCTGCAGGCGTACAGCTGCTGGGAGCGCATCTCTGCGGCTCCTCCACGCTGCAGGCGTACAGCTGCTGGGAGTGCATCTCTGCGGCTCCTCCACGCTGCAGGCGTACAGCTGCTGGGAGTGCACCTGTGCAGCCCCTCCACGCTGCAGGCGTACAGCTGCCGGGAGTGCACATCTGCGGCTCCTCCACGCTGCAGGCGTACAGCTGCTGGGAGTGCACATCTGCGGCTCCTCCACGCTGCAGGCGTACAGCTGCTGGGAGTGCATCTCTGCGGCTCCTCCGCGCTGCAGGCGTACAGCTGCTGGGAGTGCACCTCTGCGGCTCCTCCACGCTGCAGGCGTACAGCTGCTGGGAGTGCATCTCTGCGGCTCCTCCGCGCTGCAGGCGTACAGCTGCTGGGAGTGCATCTCTGCGGCTCCTCCGCGCTGCAGGCGTACAGCTGCTGGGAGCGCACCTCTGCGGCTCCTCCACGCTGCAGGCGTACAGCTGCTGGGAGTGCACATCTGCGGCTCCTCCACGCTGCAGGCGTACAGCTGCTGGGAGCGCACATCTGCGGCTCCTCCACACTGCAGGCGTACAGCTGCCAGGAGTGCACATCTGCGGCTCCTCCACGCTGCAGGCGTACAGCTGCTGGGAGCGCATCTCTGCGGCTCCTCCACGCTGCAGGCGTACAGCTGCCGGGAGCGCATCTCTGCGGCTCCTCCACGCTGCCGGCGTACAGCTGCTGGGAGTGCACCTCTGCGGCTCCTCCACGCTGCAGGCGTACAGCTGCTGGGAGCGCATCTCTGCGGCTCCTCCACGCTGCAGGCGTACAGCTGCTGGGAGTGCATCTCTGCGGCTCAACCACGCTGCCGGCGTACGGCTGCTGGGAGCGCATCTCTGCGGCTCCTCCACGCTGCAGGCGTACAGCTGCTGGGAGCGCATCTCTGCGGCTCCTCCACGCTGCAGGCGTACAGCTGCTGGGAGCACATCTCTGCGGCTCCTCCGCGCTGCAGGCGTACAGCTGCTGGGAGTGCACCTCTGCGGCTCCTCCGCGCCGCAGGCGTACAGCTGCTGGGAGTGCACCTCTGCGGCTCCTCCGCGCCGCAGGCGTACAGCTGCTGGGAGCGCATCTCTGCGGCTCCTCCGCGCCGCAGGCGTACAGCTGCTGGGAGTGCATCTCTGCGGCTCCTCCACGCCGCAGGCGTACAGCTGCTGGGAGTGCATCTCTGCGGCTCCTCCACGCTGCAGGCGTACAGCTGCTGGGAGCGCATCTCTGCGGCTCCTCCACGCCGCAGGCGTACAGCTGCTGGGAGTGCATCTCTGCGGCTCCTCCACGCTGCCGGCGTACGGCTGCTGGGAGCGCATCTCTGCGGCTCCTCCACGCTGCAGGCGTACAGCTGCTGGGAGTGCACCTCTGCGGCTCCTCCGCGCTGCAGGCGTACAGCTGCTGGGAGCGCACCTCTGCGGCTCCTCCGCGCTGCAGGCGTACAGCTGCTGGGAGCGCATCTCTGCGGCTCCTCCACGCTGCAGGCGTACAGCTGCTGGGAGCGCATCTCTGCGGCTCCTCCACGCTGCAGGCGTACAGCTGCTGGGAGCGCATCTCTGCGGCTCCTCCACGCTGCAGGCGTACAGCTGCTGGGAGCGCATCTCTGCGGCTCTTCCACGCTGCCGGCGTACGGCTGCTGGGAGCGCATCTCTGCGGCTCCTCCACGCTGCCGGCGTACGGCTGATGGGAGCGCACCTCTGCGGCTCCTCCACGCTGCAGGCGTACAGCTGCTGGGAGTGCACATCTGCGGCTCCTCCACGCTGCCGGCGTACAGCTGCTGGGAGCGCATCTCTGCGGCTCCTCCACGCTGCCGGCGTACAGCTGCTGGGAGCGCATCTCTGCGGCTCCTCCACGCTGCAGGCGTACTGCTGCTGGGAGTGCACCTCTGCGACTCCTCCATGCTGCAGACGTACAGCTGCTGGGAGTGCAACTCTGCGGCTCCTCCACGCTGCAGGCATACAGCTGCTGGGAGCGCATCTCTGCGGCTCCTCCGCGCTGCAGGCGTACAGCTGCTGGGAGTGCATCTCTGCGGCTCCTCCGCGCTGCAGGCGTACAGCTGCTGGGAGCGCATCTCTGCGGCTCCTCCACGCTGCAGGCGTACAGCTGCTGGGAGCGCATCTCTGCGGCTCCTCCGCGCTGCAGGCGTACAGCTGTTGGGAGCGCATCTCTGCGGCTCCTCCACGCTGCCGGCGTACGGCTGCTGGGAGCGCACCTCTGCGGCTCCTCCACGCTGCAGGCGTACGGCTGCTGGGAGTGCACATCTGCGGCTCCTCCACGCTGCCGGCGTACAGCTGCTGGGAGCGCACCTCTGCGGCTCCTCCACGCTGCCGGCGTACAGCTGCTGGGAGTGCATCTCTGCGGCTCCTCCACGCTGCAGGCGTACAGCTGCTGGGAGTGCATCTCTGCGGCTCCTCCACGCTGCAGGCGTACAGCTGCTGGGAGCGCATCTCTGCGGCTCCTCCGCGCTGCAGGCGTACAGCTGCTGGGAGCGCATCTCTGCGGCTCCTCCGCGCTGCAGGCGTACGGCTGCTGGGAGCGCATCTCTGCGGCTCCTCCACGCTGCCGGCGTACGGCTGCTGGGAGCGCATCTCTGCGGCTCCTCCACGCTGCCGGCGTACAGCTGCTGGGAGCGCACCTCTGCGGCTCCTCCACGCTGCAGGCGTACAGCTGCTGGGAGTGCACATCTGCGGCTCCTCCACGCTGCAGGCGTACAGCTGCTGGGAGTGCACCTCTGCGGCTCCTCCACGCTGCAGGCGTACAGCTGCTGGGAGTGCATCTCTGCGGCTCCTCCGCGCTGCAGGCGTACAGCTGCTGGGAGTGCACCTCTGCGGCTCCTCCACGCTGCAGGCGTACAGCTGCTGGGAGTGCATCTCTGCGGCTCCTCCGCGCTGCAGGCGTACAGCTGCTGGGAGTGCATCTCTGCGGCTCCTCCACGCTGCAGGCGTACAGCTGCTGGGAGTGCACCTGTGCAGCCCCTCCACGCTGCAGGCGTACAGCTGCCGGGAGTGCACATCTGCGGCTCCTCCACGCTGCAGGCGTACAGCTGCTGGGAGCGCACATCTGCGGCTCCTCCACACTGCAGGCGTACAGCTGCCGGGAGTGCACATCTGCGGCTCCTCCACGCTGCAGGCGTACAGCTGCTGGGAGCGCACCTCTGCAGCTCCTCCACGCTGCAGGCGTACAGCTGCTGGGAGCGCATCTCTGCGGCTCCTCCACGCTGCAGGCGTACAGCTGCTGGGAGCGCATCTCTGCGGCTCCTCCACGCTGCAGGCGTACAGCTGCTGGGAGTGCACCTCTGTGGCTCCTCCACGCTGCAGGAGTACAGCTGCTGGGAGTGCATCTCTGCGGCTCCTCCACGCTGCCGGCGTACAGCTGCTGGGAGCGCATCTCTGCGGCTCCTCCGCGCTGCAGGCGTACAGCTGCTGGGAGTGCATCTCTGCGGCTCCTCCACGCTGCAGGCGTACAGCTGCTGGGAGCGCACCTCTGCGGCTCCTCTGCGCTGCAGGCGTACAGCTGCTGGGAGCGCACCTCTGCGGCTCCTCCGCGCTGCAGGCGTACAGCTGCTGGGAGTGCACCTGTGCAGCCCCTCCACGCTGCAGACGTACAGCTGCCAAGAGTGCACATCTGCGGCTCCTCCGCGCTGCAGGCGTACAGCTGCAGGGAGCGCATCTCTGCGGCTCCTCCGCGCTGCAGGCGTACAGCTGCTGGGAGTGCACACCTGCGGCTCCTCCGCGCTGCAGGCGTACAGCTGCTGGGAGCGCACCTCTGCGGCTCCTCCACGCTGCAGGCGTACAGCTGCTGGGAGCGCACCTCTGCGGCTCCTCCACACTGCAGGCGTACAGCTGCTGGGAGCGCACCTCTGCGGCTCCTCCGCGCTGCAGGCGTACAGCTGCTGGGAGTGCACCTCTGCGACTCCTCCATGCTGCAGACGTACAGCTGCTGGGAGTGCAACTCTGCGGCTCCTCCACGCTGCAGGCATACAGCTGCTGGGAGCGCATCTCTGCGGCTCCTCCGCGCTGCAGGCGTACAGCTGCTGGGAGTGCATCTCTGCGGCTCCTCCGCGCTGCAGGCGTACAGCTGCTGGGAGCGCATCTCTGCGGCTCCTCCACGCTGCAGGCGTACAGCTGCTGGGAGCGCATCTCTGCGGCTCCTCCGCGCTGCAGGCGTACAGCTGCTGGGAGCGCATCTCTGCGGCTCCTCCACGCTGCCGGCGTACGGCTGCTGGGAGCGCATCTCTGCGGCTCCTCCACGCTGCCGGCGTACGGCTGCTGGGAGCGCACCTCTGCGGCTCCTCCACGCTGCAGGCGTACGGCTGCTGGGAGTGCACATCTGCGGCTCCTCCACGCTGCCGGCGTACAGCTGCTGGGAGCGCACCTCTGCGGCTCCTCCACGCTGCCGGCGTACAGCTGCTGGGAGTGCATCTCTGCGGCTCCTCCACGCTGCAGGCGTACAGCTGCTGGGAGCGCACCTCTGCGGCTCCTCCGCGCTGCAGGCGTACAGCTGCTGGGAGCGCACCTCTGCGGCTCCTCCGCGCTGCAGGCGTACAGCTGCTGGGAGCGCATCTCTGCGGCTCCTCCACATTGCAGGCGTACAGCTGCTGGGAGTGCACCTCTGCGACTCCTCCACGCTGCAGGCGTACAGCTGCTGGGAGTGCAACTCTGCGGCTCCTCCACGCTGCAGGCGTACAGCTGCTGGGAGCGCATCTCTGCGGCTCCTCCACGCTGCAGGCGTACAGCTGCTGGGAGTGCATCTCTGCGGCTCCTCCACGCTGCAGGCGTACAGCTGCTGGGAGCGCATCTCTGCGGCTCCTCCGCGCTGCAGGCGTACAGCTGCTGGGAGCGCATCTCTGCGGCTCCTCCGCGCTGCAGGCGTACGGCTGCTGGGAGCGCATCTCTGCGGCTCCTCCACGCTGCCGGCGTACGGCTGCTGGGAGCGCATCTCTGCGGCTCCTCCACGCTGCCGGCGTACGGCTGCTGGGAGCGCACCTCTGCGGCTCCTCCACGCTGCAGGCGTACAGCTGCTGGGAGTGCACATCTGCGGCTCCTCCACGCTGCAGGCGTACAGCTGCTGGGAGTGCACCTCTGCGGCTCCTCCACGCTGCAGGCGTACAGCTGCTGGGAGTGCATCTCTGCGGCTCCTCCGCGCTGCAGGCGTACAGCTGCTGGGAGTGCACCTCTGCGGCTCCTCCACGCTGCAGGCGTACAGCTGCTGGGAGTGCATCTCTGCGGCTCCTCCGCGCTGCAGGCGTACAGCTGCTGGGAGTGCATCTCTGCGGCTCCTCCACGCTGCAGGCGTACAGCTGCTGGGAGTGCACCTGTGCAGCCCCTCCACGCTGCAGGCGTACAGCTGCCGGGAGTGCACATCTGCGGCTCCTCCACGCTGCAGGCGTACAGCTGCTGGGAGCGCACATCTGCGGCTCCTCCACACTGCAGGCGTACAGCTGCCGGGAGTGCACATCTGCGGCTCCTCCACGCTGCAGGCGTACAGCTGCTGGGAGCGCACCTCTGCAGCTCCTCCACGCTGCAGGCGTACAGCTGCTGGGAGCGCATCTCTGCGGCTCCTCCACGCTGCAGGCGTACAGCTGCTGGGAGCGCATCTCTGCGGCTCCTCCACGCTGCAGGCGTACAGCTGCTGGGAGTGCACCTCTGTGGCTCCTCCACGCTGCAGGAGTACAGCTGCTGGGAGTGCATCTCTGCGGCTCCTCCACGCTGCCGGCGTACAGCTGCTGGGAGCGCATCTCTGCGGCTCCTCCGTGCTGCAGGCGTACAGCTGCTGGGAGTGCATCTCTGCGGCTCCTCCACGCTGCAGGCGTACAGCTGCTGGGAGCGCACCTCTGCGGCTCCTCCGCGCTGCAGGCGTACAGCTGCTGGGAGCGCACCTCTGCGGCTCCTCCGCGCTGCAGGCGTACAGCTGCTGGGAGTGCACCTGTGCAGCCCCTCCACGCTGCAGACGTACAGCTGCCGGGAGTGCACATCTGCGGCTCCTCCGCGCTGCAGGCGTACAGCTGCAGGGAGCGCATCTCTGCGGCTCCTCCGCGCTGCAGGCGTACAGCTGCTGGGAGTGCACACCTGCGGCTCCTCCGCGCTGCAGGCGTACAGCTGCTGGGAGCGCACCTCTGCGGCTCCTCCACGCTGCAGGCGTACAGCTGCTGGGAGCGCACCTCTGCGGCTCCTCCACACTGCAGGCGTACAGCTGCTGGGAGCGCACCTCTGCGGCTCCTCCACGCTGCCGGCGTACAGCTGCTGGGAGCGCACCTCTTCCTTTATATGGTTTGTTGGATGGTGTTTTCCATTATTTTCAGTCACAGGACGCACAGTGCTGGTCCAGAAAACTAGCAACAATAGGGGGAGAACAGCTGGAGAGGACCGGACTGACTGGGCTTCAGGGGTGGGCAGGCGGCAACCCTCCAAGGCCGAGAAATTCCCGGGTTGAGCCCAGATTCGCAGCCCCCTCCAGGTCCCCCACAGGGATTTCAGCCAGATAATGGGATACTTTGGTTATGTAACCCCTTCGCTGCCAGAGGGGAGTTAGGAATTGTTGCCGAACCTTCTGGCAGTAAAATGGTTCGTAACCTATTAACCTCAAGCGTAACGCCCAAAGGATCTTTACCTACTTTGTGGTAGACCCGTGTTTTAAACCAGGTTGTTTGGGGTTAAAAAAAAATATTGCGTTTTAAACCATGAAATAAGTCACTTATTTTTAATTACCATTCAGTTTCCTTTTATTCCTTTATCTCGCCCACTTGTTTTTCCATGTCTGTGATTCTACCGTTTCATTCCTTTATTAAACACCGAACACAAACACCGTCAATTAGAATTCATCCCAAAATATCGTTTAAAGACAAGGAACCGGCTGGTGTCAGCTGACTCACAGATGCCTTCTGCATGAGGTACACCATGTGTGAAGACGCAGCGATCTCCCACGCGCTGAAAACTCAGCCTTATGTTTTCACTTCTGGCTCCTGTTATACAGTATAGTTGAGTGAATCATCGGTGATACGGCAACTATTTATTTTAACCATTTATCTGCCAGAGAAGGCTGCAACACCGACGTTTTCTAAGACACGTTTAAAAAAAAAAAAAAAAAAACATTTATTTTTCTTTAGTTTAGAGGGATTCTGACACGTGGTACGTTATCAGCACAGTGATCGTCAACGCTGTCTTTGGGGTTTATTTATCAAAGCATCAAGCAGACGGACAGATTTAATAGAATTTCAATGAATTAAATAGAAATAGCCGTGTTAGTCCAGTTGCGATAGTGCAGAGTAAAGGAGTACGTCAGTATTAGGTGATATCTGTTGATCCAAATTAAAAAGAGGTATTATACGACACGCTTTGGGGAGCTCTCCTCTCTTCCTCCGGTCAGGTACTTCTCATTTACAATGATTCCAGGAGTTTAACAGGGATGGACACAGGTAGCATGGACGTGAAAATCGGTGTTAAGCTCACGGAATCTTATGTAAATCAGTATTGCGGACCTGAGGGAGAGAGGAGAACTCTCCAAAGCTTGTCTGGTAGTATCTATTGTTAGTCCAAATAAAAAAAAGGTACCACCTAATACTGAAGTACTCATTTAGAGAGTGAGTGAGTGAGTGAGTGTATGTTTCCCTCTCCCCTCCTCCCCTCCATTTCTGTGCCAGGAGATTGCTTCCTGTTTCTTAAGTATAACTAAATTATCCTTTGCCATATAGGCAAAAAATACATTATCACATGTTATCTATAGCCTTGATCAATCTCCAAGGCAGACACTCTAAACATTAACCCTTCTACTGCCAGAGAGACCTGCAATGCATTCAAGTAAAATATGTTGCCGGGACCTTTGGCAGAGAAAAGGTTAAACTCTCCAGTATTTGTATTTGTTTTTAATCATATTTAAGTAATGAATAGTATATTGTAGATCAGGGATGGCCAACTCCAGTCCTCAAGGGCTACCAACAGGTCAGGTTTTCAGGATATCCCTGCATCAGCACAGGTGGCTCAATCAGTGGCACCGTCTTCGACAGCCACCTGTGCTGCAGCAGGGATATCCTGCAGTAGATGTCCTAGATGGCAGGAAGACACCATTAGTGAAAATATCTAACGGCACAGATGACCAACACCAGAGATATATTATTGCTAAAGAAACGCCTTCACAAAAGAAAACTTTGTTACTCTAACACCTCTACCCCCGGCCAACAGAAGAGGGGCCACACACAACTGTGTCACGGTCTCCTAAAGTGAGGTTTCTTGTGTGTGCAGGTGATGCTCAGCGGGTACCTTGTGTAATGGGTATTCCCCCACTCAACCGCATATAGAGTATGTGTGAGGGTGGAACCTTTGTGTTACCAGGTGTGGTGCGTATACCTGCTGGTTCACAAGAGGCCTGAGCCTCCGCTTGCTGGGAACCTGGGGTGTTCTCTGGAACGTTTCTTGATCAGCGCCTCCACCTGTGCAGGATTCTAGGAGTATAGAATGAACCCTACACAGGACCCACATATAGTAATCACATACACTGGAGTATACGTATAACCGTTTACTATGTGAAGCATAAACATAACACAACACCTAACCATATGCTATATGCAGCATCGATAACACAACACACTCACATTAACCATATGTTATCAACTCAATAACTGTACCAAAGTCTCAAGTGTCAGTCACTCCCGCTTAGGAGCGTATACCCCGTGCCCACCACCGTGTATCCCCACACCGTGTCCACAGTATAACCCCGCTTGTACCGTGGTCAGCGCTGCCACTATGTGTGAGTACTTTGTTGGTGCACTTATAACGATACCTGCCTGGTGCAGCGGCACCTGGCTTTAAAGAATCTTCACAAAGGATCAGACGAGTTCCTGCACGACATCCAGGATCCACCCGCGTGGTGATCCGTCAGGGGCGATCCCACCCTAAAGATAGTCCAGCTCTCTTACAGGTGCAGTCTTGAGCCCAAGCCTCTTGGGGGAAGCGCAGCGTCCGCTGTGTCCCTATCCTAGCAAACAGCTAATGGGGCAGGTTCCCTAACCTAGGGCCTGTCCCTACAGCACCACAAGCTATCAGGGGCTCAGGACCTACCTGGGGCCCAGACCCCTGCACGCACCACCTATCCCTCACTCTTCCTGGTCCTGACTGCCAAGCGTGGGTTGAGCGCGCGAAATGTATCAATCCCATAGCAGGGGATTCGGGCAACCCTATTGGCTCCCTGGCGCCACTTGACCTTGTCCCTGTGCATCCTGGGGGCTGCTGAGGCTCATGGGACTTGTAGTCCCTTCCAAGAGCCTTCCCTGGTAGGCTAGAGTTCGCGCGCTATTACTGTGCATGCGCAATGTCTCTGGCTGGCCGCCGCGTGTACTTTTGCACTGTGCATGCGCAAACTGGCGCAAGATGGCGGCGCCCTGCTCGGGAGCCGCCGGGGACCTCCGGAGCACCGGAGTGCTCCCTGCTCGGCCCCCACCCTCCAGAAGTGCCGGCGGGTCTGTCGAGTGACCCCCGGCAGCGGAGGTGACAAGGGGGGGGGTCGCGGGGCAGAGGGGGACATCCTGGCTACATCCTCCCCCTGGTAAAAACCCCAACGACCTCGCTTGGAACACAACTTAACCACGATAAACAGAAATTATATAATAAAAATGCATCTTAGTACGAATACAACTTAGCACATTGCATCGACTTAAACAATATTACACAATTCTGTGAGCATCGCAATCACGGATTGGATTTTGCTCCGAGACCCCTGCTGAGCCTCATAATGGGGTGCCCCAATTTGATCATAGGTTACCCGGTTTGGTGGGTACCGTACTCTTTGGCTCCTATGGAGCTGTTCTTCAGCAACTCCCTCTGGGAAGTAATAAGTACAGTCCTGAGGCTCAGCCTCTTCCCTTGAGGGGAGAAATGTCTCTGAACAGTCTCTTTGAGGCACAAAGCAGGGGCTCTGTGGATCTAATGGCTGGCTCATTGGAGTCAACGTGTCTGTCGTTGGACCAAGGGGCCCTTTATCCGTAGCTCCTTCGGGAGATACCCCCGCGGTCGGAAGGCCCCTTTGAGAGGTTCCTTCCATAGGATCCTCACAGGTGGCATTTACTACAGTCTCTGGGCCATCCTCTGTACTATCTGACTCTCCATCGAGCGAAGCAGTAGGCACTTCCAATTCATTGTCCCCTACTTGAGGTATGGGCAGGGGATGATTTCTATACCTTAACCCGGCCTTCAGTGTCTTTGATGCGATAGAATCTCAGATTCCTGTCCTCCCGGTCTATTTCATATACTCCGTTTCTCCATCGGTCAGCCAATTTATGTTTTCCAGGGACTCCCAGATTATGAAGTAACACAGCGTCCCCAGGACGTAGCTCCCGATACTTGACTTTATGGTCATATCGTCTTTTGTTGCCAGCATTCAGTTTAGCTGTAGATTCCTCAGCCTGTTGGTAGGCTTGCTGCAAACTGTCCTTGAATCTTTGTACGTATTTGAAATGGGTAGCATTGTGTACCCCATCCGTTGATTCTCAAAGCCGTACATCTACTGGCAGTCTCGCCTCTCGCCCAAACATAAGGAAGTATGGGGAGAATCCAGTTGACTCGTGGCGGGTACAATTATATGCGTGGACCAGGGTGTCCACGTGTTGACTCCATTCAGTCTTCTGAGCACCCTTTAAAGTCCCGAGCATGTCCAATAAAGTCCGATTGAATCATTCTGGTAAAGCATCTCCTTCGGGATGGTACGGAGTCGTCCGTGATTTAGCAATGTTCAGCATTTTGAGCAACTCCCGGATCAGAGTGCTCTCAAAATCGCGACCTTGGTCTGAGTGAAGCCGATTTGGAAGACCGTAATGAAGGAAGTACTTCTCCCATAATATTTTTGCCACTGTGATGGCTTTCTGGCCTGCGCATACCGGGTGTAATGGTCCGTGATGACCAGCACGTTGCATATTCCTCGGCTATCGGGCTCAATACACAAAAAGTCCATACACACTAGGTCCATTGGACCAGAACTCTTCAGATGGGCCATGGGCGCAGCTCTTGTAGGCAAAGTCTTGCGTTGAATACACCGAGAACAATTGCGGCAGTGTTGTTCTACCGCTTCCCGCATCCTGGGCCAGAAGAAGCGATCAATCTGATCAATCCAAAGGTCTTCTCTACTCCGAGATGCCCATGTTCATCATGTAGCGACTTCAACACCATATATCTTAAGTTTTGGGGTAGAACCAGTTGTCGCCTATCAGGGTGGTCGTGATATGGTACTACCCTATAGAGCAAGCAATTGTCAATCTCAAACTTGTCCACCTCACGCATTAGCAATGCGACCATGTCTCTGGGGGCACGTTTCAGTAAGGCTGGATTCTTTCTTTGTACAGCTTGCCGAATGATGCCGATTACTGGGTCTCTCATTTGGTAGTCCACTAGGTCTTTCCATTGTATGACCTTATCATGCGTTATGTTCATTCCCTTGGGATTGCAGTAGGCGGCGGGGATAGCCTACGACTGGCATCCTAAGGAATCTGCAACCCGCAATTCGGAGAAGGCCACTTGATCATTGATGACGGCTGCTATGCTACACATTGCTCGCATCCCTGGTCCCGGTATCTCTTCCCATTCATCATCATCGGAAGTAGTCCTGGTTGTCGTGATAGTGCGTCAGCTCCAATGTTCAAAGGCCCCGGCTTATACTTCAGAGAGAATCTGTAGTTACATAGGGTTGCCAGCCATCGGTGCCCTGCTGCATCCAATTTGGCAGAGGTATTGATGTACGTGAGGGGATTGTTATCCGTCCTTACCTCAAACGTGACAGCGTAGAGGTAATCGTGGAGTTTTTCTGTGATTGCCCATTTGAGAGCCAGGAACTCTAACTTGTGTACGGGGTACTTTTGTTCACTGGGGGTCAGACTGCGGCTGATGTAGGCTACAGGTCGAAGACCCTCCGGGTGCTTCTGATGTAAGACAGCGCCCAGTCCATTGAGACTGGCATCTACACGCAGAACGTATGGTTGTTCGGGATCAGCATACGCCAGCACTGGTGCTTCGGTCAGACTTTTCTTCAAGTTCAGGAAGGCCTGTTCACACTCGGACGTCCACTTATCGCCAAATGCTTGACGCGCTGACGTGGCCTTCCTTCCTGTGTCTTCGGGGTATATCTTCAAAAGATTGTTCAGTGGTTTGGCTCGACTAGAGTACCCTTCCACGAAGCGACGGTAATACCCACAGAACCCCAGGAAGGATCACAGTTCCGTGACATTCTCGGGACGCGGCCAGTTCACTACCGCTTCTACTTTGGCCGGATCGGTAGCAATTCCTTGAGCAGACACGATGTGTCCCACGTAAGTCACCGAGGTGTGGCAGAACCGACACTTGTCGAGGAACAACTTCAATCCTTCTTTTCCAAGACGGTCTATCACCTTAAGCAGCCTCTCTTTGTGCTCCTCCAGGGTCTTCCCGAAGACGATGATGTCGTCCAGGTAGACAAGACACTCCAGAGGGTTCATTTCCCCGTTTGTTTCCTCCATCAGTCGCTGCAAGGTGGCAGGAGCTCCACATATACCTTGGGGCATACGCGTAAATTGGTAGAAGCCATGGGGACAGACGAAGGCTGTCTTTTCCTGATCCTCTGCACTCATAGGTACCTGGTAGTACCCAGATCGTAAGTCGAGCACACTGAACCACTGGCTCCTGGTTAGAGCATTCAGAATCTCTTCAATGCGAGGAAGGTTGTACTGGTCGGGTACCGTACGATGATTCTGGGTTCGATAGTCGACACACAGTCTTACAGATCCGTTCTTCTTCCGTACCATCACTATGGGTGAGGCGTAAGGACTCAGAGACTCCGTCAAAATCCCAGCAGTCTCCATTTCTTTCAGGACGTTCCTTACATCGTCCACATCCCTGGGGGCGAGGCGACGAGAGCGTTCACGGAACGGGGTGGCGTCACTCAACCTAATGGTGTGTTGGGCGCTGCGACTGCGGCCCACATCCATTTCACTTGTGGAAAACACCGTCCTTCGTTCATTCAGCTTGGCCGTCAGTCGACCCTTCCACACAGTTGGCAGCGTCGAGTCTCCGAAGTTGAAATCCAGATCAACTAACTGGTCGCCCACTGCAGCGGCGTGCACCTGCGGCCCTGTTTCTACAGGGCTGACCGGATATATGCAGCCCAAACTTCGTCCGACATCAAGCTCCATCGGGAATGGGGAGAGGTTCTGCACATATACGTAGGTCCGTGGAGGAATCTTAGTCTTCCACTCTCTCACTTCGGTTATTAACCTATACCCTCTCTGAGCCTCTTCCACAGGGGTACTCTCCAGAGAGAACAGGTGATCGGTATCATCTCGATCGGGATAACAGCACCAGACGGCCATACGTTGCACTCCCCCTGGTACAATGGTCATCAGTCCGCGTTGACGATTGTAGAGGTCACCGTGCCGCTCTAAGGCATATACTCGGTTGCACTCTTCCCGCAGTACAGGGTCAAGAAGTGGATTAGCCATAGGTAATTCGTTGGTCTCTTTCATGTAGGCTCTGATTACGGCTCGCACTATATCAGTATTCGTTCCCAAGATGATCGGGTACTGACACTGGCCTTGGGGCTTCGGACATACCATTGCCTCCACATGCATGGGATGTTTCTTGCCGGTGTTCAGTTGGACTATATCCAGTTGAACTCTCACAATCCCATCGATGGGGTAATCTTCGGTACTTAACCCCCTCACCTTCATATGTTCCGCCGACCGCATGGGGCAGTGGTGGAGATGTTGGTCATAGAATTGCCGGTATATTATGGTCACTTGGGATCCAGTGTCTAGCAGAGCAGAGGCATAGATTACTTCTACTACCACACGCACGATAGCAGAGGGGCCTACCTGACTGTAAGCATCCCCGGGTGGAGTCCCATCGTCGGGACTTAGGTCAGGAGGCGCAGGGTTGGCCTCGGATGTCTCAGCTTCTGTGGTCTGTACCCGGCAGATCATGGCCTTAGCGTAACGTCCCTTACTTGGAGGTTTTTCGTCGGGATCTTCCTTCTCGGGACAGTCCCTGAGGAAGTGGCCTCTTCGACCGCAGCCATAGCAGACGACTTCGCCGGGTTCAGGGAGGCCCGGGTACGGGGAAAATGGTTTCCCGGATGGTCTGTATTTGGAGACCGGAATCTTGGGTGAGGCCTCCTCTTCCTGACTTGGAGGTTTCTTGACCTTTGGCGCAGAAGCCCCCTGAGGTTCACTCTTTGGAGTCTCCTTAGTCTTCTTGGAAGTATGCAACCGGGCGTAGACCTCATGTTCTTTTATCTCATCCATTAGCTCCTCCCAGGTAGGGGGGTCACCTCGCATCAGAGAACGCTTCATCATGAGTACAATAGAATGAGTGGGAAGGGCTCCACTCAGGAATTGCGCGCGGCGATACTCATCCATCTCTGCGGCGGTAATACGTTTACGCTTACGCAGTTCCCATAAGACCGATTGAATCCTCTGTAGGAAGTCAGATAGATCCTCTCCCTCTTTTTGGCAAAGGTTGTAGTATCTCTTCATCAATTGTCCTATGTCTTCGGTTCGCCCGTAGGCCCGCACAAGAGTCTCCAAGAGTCTGATGCGCGGTAACGTCCGCATGCTGATCTTTACACATCTGTATTGTGGTGGACGCAGGCATTCCATTATGCGTTGCCGCTTCACCGACTCAGGGCATGTCCATTCTTCTAAGACCTGAGAGGTGTATTCTCTCCAGACTTCAAACGCTTCTTCACCAGTCGGGGTCGGCTTGGTCCCGGAAAAGATCTTTAACTTGTTATACTGCTGCGGGGCCGGGGATTTGGACGCCCCCATTTGTAGGATAGCCTGAGCTAGCATTCGGATATCATCCCCACCTTTAGAGGAAGAGCTGGCAATACTGAACGGTGGACTGTAGTCTGTGAGAGCACCCCGGTCGCCTCCACAATAACTTTCAGGGGGGGAAGGTGATGTATGCATAGCAACCTCTTGTAAGTTCGTGTGATAGGCAGTTCAGGGTAGACAACAATACAGCAGGAACCGGTCGGCCTCGCGAGCCACAAGCTGGACGGGCCCCGGTCTTCGGTTATATCTTGCCCTATACGCACTAACACGGAGCAACACTCCTGATCCGCATCCTTACGTCGTTCCAACACTTTTATTTTGGCGGCATCCCGGATATTTGGGTGCTGCCTCAAGGCCATTTGTATTGCCGAAGACGGAGTATCAGCAGGGACCCGGCTCACCGCGAACGTGTGAAGCGGCGGCACTTGCAGCTCCACGGCCCAGTCATACACTTCTGAGCGTGACGGTAAGGGTGGTGAAATAATTAATAATGGAGTGAGGCACCCCAGGTCTGAGATCTCAGCAGCGCCTCCAAATGTAATGGGTATTCCCTCACCCAACCGCATATAGAGTGTATGTGAGGGGGAACCTATGTGCTACCAGGTGTGGTGCGTATACCTGCAGGTTCACAAGAGGCCTGAGCCTCCGCTTGCTGGGAACCTGGGGTGTTCTCTGGAACACGGAAGCTGCGGCAGAGAAAACAGCAGAGGGAGAGACCTGGTCTGTGCACAAGTGCCAGGAGATCACCCATTGCTGATACAACCCTGCAAAGAAACACCTTGACTGCTAGAACAGGATCCACACTGACAACCAGGGATTCTGGAGGACGGCTTGTGGATTCTGGATGCATCCTTCTCAATGCCTTAGACTGCTGGCTGTTTGTGAGTTTTCAATCTCTTTTTTAAGTATTTGTTAATAAAATGGTGTTACACAATATTTGTTTTTTCTCCAATTTTGAGGTATTATCAGGAAGTCTCCCTTATCCTTATTGAAGAAACACTGATTTATGTAAGTGTATTTCCCATCAAGCTTAACCAAGGTTTCATTGTATTTTATTACTCCCGATTATGTTTTTTTTCCCTTTATAATTTCATGTGTCCTGGAGTTAAAGTGGAACCACGCGCCGGGAATCCCTTTTCTTTCATGCTTGTTAATTATAGAGGTTGGTGAATCACCTCTAAGAAACTCTGGCAGCAGGACTCCATCTTTTATGCGGGACTGAACTATACCATTCATCTTAAATACGGTTGGCGCAACTATTCCTTTTTCCTTCTTCTGTAAAGAATGCACTAGCCAATCACCATCTAGATGATTTGCAATGTGGAATAAATAACTTGGAATTGGTTACTAGGGCCTGTAAGAGGATGTAACCCTTTATCTCCCTGTAAGGACCAGGACGTAAGAAAAACATAGCATACCCCAAGGGTGCTATATTACAATCACCCTCCTTGCAAACATTCCCTTCTGTTGATACCAAATGGTCCTAGTCACAGGCAGAGTGAAAAATGACAAAATGTGTTACTGGCAGATAGGAGAGATACAGTACAGAACATGGCAGCACACCGTATAAATCATGGCCTAGGTTACTGCATAGATTATTTTCTTGATACCCTTTTGATGCATTATAATATTCCTCCTCTCCACTGCCCTATATTTTTTTTTTATATATGTTTTAACCATCATCTCATGCGGGGAGTCAGTCCCTGGACTTCATTCATGGTTCTCCAGGTCATTTAAAACCAAATAATATAAAATGCAGGTAGCATGGATTGCCGTTTTAAATACTCTGTTATTACTTTTCAGAGTATTCAGATTACACTTTTTTGTAACGGGGGGAACCTGCCTTTAACTTTGTGTGCCAGGAGTTCGCAAAGGAGTAGAGTAACCAGATTTGTCCTGGCGGCACTTGCTGACTGCTAGTGCGCATGCGAGATCAGAGCTTGCCGGCCATGCATGCACACAAGTGGGCAGTGAAAAAACAAAAATAAACTGTGCGCTACTATCTAACTCCTACTCATAAATAAATACAGTGCAGTGACTAAACCATGAATAGACTAAATAAACCACAATACCAAGTGAATTAGTGATTATATAATAAATTATATCATAACCGTGTGGTTGATACGGGCGTCTGCTGCTATAAACATTGGGGGTGGCTCAGCACCCCACACACTCTAAGAAATGGAAACAAAAAGAAAACAGCGCACAACGCCAAATAGTGAAGCAAGTAATATAAGTGTATTACAATATTAAAGGGGTATTAAATCTGCGTACATCAAATAGAAAAATCATATGCATTTAGTGTATATCACACTGGTTTACCACTCCATGGTTGTAGACAGGAAGATCTGGTACTCAGCTTTCTCTGCAGGAGCCTCTGTGTTGGTTGTGGGGCATAAGATCCCTCATACACTCCTCATCTAGCAGGACGCTGCTTTCAAGGGGGTTCCTTAACAGCAGTAATAACAATATGGTGCTCAAGTACATGGAACTATATATAGTATTGAAAGGAGAATAAAGGCTAACTGGGGAATAATAATTGGTACAAAACCTATAATGGGGCTCTAGTCACCCTGAAGGTAGGGGTAGATGCATAAAAACACCCTCCTTTACCTCATTGGGCTGGCCTCAGGTGAAGTACTCACAGAATGAAGCCTCCAGTTGCTATCTCCATCGGCGTGCAGCTGTATCCTGGTGAGGGAAATCCAACATGGTATGTGTGCAGCGCACAGCCAAGAAGGGGATGAGGAGCAGGTCTGGCAAAAAATCTTTATTTAGGTTCCATAAAAACAGGGGTTACAACCTTCGACGCGTTTCGTGCCCCCGTTTTTATGGAACCTAAATAAAGATTTTTTGCCAGACCTGCTCCTCATCCCCTTCTTGGCTGTGCGCTGCACACATACCATTTTGGAGTTCCGGTGAAATCCTCATAGGAGAAACGAGGGACTGTAGGGGAGAATTCCCTGGAGGAGGCAGATCGCCGTTTGAGACGCGGTCCCATTGAGTGCCTGAACCTGCAGTGAAGCCAGGCTGCTGTTAAGGAACCCCCTTGAAAGCAGCGTCCTGCTAGATGAGGAGTGTATGAGGGATCTTATGCCCCAGAATCAACACAGAGGCTCCTGCAGAGAAAGCTGAGTACCAGATCTTCCTGTCTACAACCATGGAGTGGTAAACCAGTGTGATATACACTAAATGCATATGATTTTTCTATTTGATGTACGCAGATTTAATACCCCTTTAATATTGTAATACACTTATATTACTTGCTTCACTATTTGGCGTTGTGCGCTGTTTTCTTTTTGTTTCCACACAAGTGGGCAGCAGGGGCTGATCGCTCATGCGCACAAGTAGGCAGTAAGGGCCAATTGCGCATGAGCACAAGCGACTAAGCACAGAAAAAAAAACGGTATAGTGGGCAGAAGTCAAGACCTGAGACAAATGGCCAAAAACCAGGACTGTCCTGGCTAAACCGGGACGTCTGGTCACCCTACAGAAGAGGCTACTAACAAGACACTTTAGATTAACTATCCAAACATCACCACACACCTCCATATGCCCCCATATACTTTTGCCGTGCTCAGGCCTAACGGGAAGTAACTTAGCTGTTGCGGCCGCCTCCTTACCTGCTGCCCTCTTCCTTCTTAACAGCGGCGTCTTGTCACCAACGTGACGTATGGGCAACGAAAGTTTGCATCGTCAAATGGTGTCAGATTACCATGGCAACGTGAGCCTATGCGACGTGACGTTGGGGACATTCACGGCGTAATTTGACGCTGCGGTTCAGGAGGAAAATCTGACTCAATGGTGGCCCCGGAGGACTGGAATTGAGAGCCCCTGCCATAGTGTATTACAGGCCTTGCTTACAGCCCACAGAGGAAGTTATAACATCCCTAGCAGTGCACATGTTATAGGAATAGCCACAGCAGCTCTGTGGTGTATTGAGATCAGCTGGCAAGGTTGCTCTCAGTTTTGACACGAGTTCAGAATCTTCTGAACCCTTTCGCCGCTCTGTTGAATGACGCCAATCTACCTATACCGTTTATTTTATCATTTAAATGTGAACAGGGGTGTCCAGTGGATCTATTCTCAGCTCTAAGGATGTCCCGCTTTCTGAGAAACGTATCTTTGTATTTGTGAACTTTAAAAAAAAAAAAAAAAGGCTGTCTGCCAGGGTAATTTAATAGGAAGCTCGGAGGTCTGCCAAGATGACATCACAGCTTCCTATTGGCCCATGGGAGTGAGGCTGACCGGTGGCCATATTGATTTCCCAGTTGTTGAATTGCTTCTTGTAACACTGAACAGAAAAAAAATAAAAAATGGAGTAACCTTATGGGCAATATAAATCTCCCAAAGAAAATAGAAAACAATGGAAAGGAAACGTGAAAATCGCATCACACACACATGGAAAAACTAAACAAAAAATGTTATGCATTCATCTAAAAAAACATTGCTATGACAACGGGACGCCACGTTGTCATGGTAACGCAACACAATTTGACGTCGTGGAGCGATGATGGGACAGAGGAGATGCCGCCGGGGGAGGTAATAGCCGAGGGCCCTGCACAAATCCCTGCACCGAGCCCCGCAAACATCCCTTCCGGCCAATGGCAGATTTCCCATTAGGCCCGGACCTATGGCGGCAAAATTTTGGGGCAACAAAAATGTCTGCCCCCATATACTTTTGCCGCGCTCTCAGGCCTAACGGGAAGTAACTTAGCTGTTGCGGCCGCCTCCTTACCTGCTGCCCTCCTCCTCCTTCTTAACAGCGGCGTCTTGTCACCAACGTGACGTATGGGCAACGAAACTTTGCATCGTCAAATGGTGTCATATTACCATGGCAACGTGAGCCTATGCGACGTCACGTTGGGGACATTCACGGCGTAATTTGACGCTGCGGTTCAGAAGGAGGAAAATCTGACCCATTGGTGGCCCCGGAGGACTGGAGTTGAGAGCCCCTGCCATAGTGTATTACAGGCCTTGCTTACAGCCCACAGAGGAAGTTATCACATCCCTAGCAGTGCACATGTTATAGGAATAGCCACACAGTAGCTCTGTGGTGTATTGAGATCAGCTGGCAAGGTTGCTCTCAGTTTTGACACAAGTTCAGAATCTTCTGAACCCTTTCCCCGCTCTGTTGAATGACGCCAATTTACCTCTATCGTTTATTTTATCATTTAAATCTGTATTACAGCCCAACCTGAACCTCTGAATATAGCAATCCGGGCAGTTGAATAAAAAGAGTCTGTTAGGAAAGATGTGCAAGGCTTTAAAAAGCAGCCGTTTTCCCCGTTCCCCCCAATTTTGATTTATAATCTTAACAGGGGTGTCCAGTGGAGCTATTCTCAGCTCTAAGGATGTCCCGCTTTCTGAGAAACGGATCTTTGTATCTGTGAACTTAAAAAAAAAAAGTCTGTCTGCCAGGGTAATTTAATAGGAAGCTGGGAGGTCTGCCAAGATGACATCACAGCTTCCTATTGGCCCATGGGAGTGAGGCTGACCGGTGGCCATATTGATTTCCCTAAAGTGAAAAAATAAGTAGCAAATAATAGTCTATTTCTAAGGAACTGGAGGATCCCAGAGCAAAGAATAACACGTAACCAACTGCAAAGGGCACCCCACCCCCATCCCCCATCCCACTTATGAAAAAAATATTTACACAATTTTTATTTTTAAATCCAGTTGGGGAATTGCTTCTTGTAACACTGAACAGAAAAAAAATGGAGTAACCTTACGGGCACTATAAATCTCCCAAAGAAAATAGAAAACAATGGAAAGGAAACGTGAAAATCACATCACACACACATGGAAAAACAAAACAAAAAATGTTATGTATTCATCTAAAAATACTATCAACATCAATAGTCCCTTCCAGATAGCATACCATACATAAGTAATCATTCGTAGAAACATCAGAGACTAATTCTGCCCACATGCTTAAATCATATTGCGCACACACAGAGGATCACATGCCATTCCTAAACACACGGGACCTCATTCCTCCAAAGTTCTCATAGCATTCAGTTCAAATAGTGAAATAGCATGTACTTTGTATAGAGTCCACTAATGTGCTCATATATACTGTAAGACAGGGGTGTGTTAACTGGGGAGCGCATCCCCCAGGAGGGCGCGTGGCACAGAGGCACCGCGCTGTTCCCCACAACAATTAACTAAAATGCCGGGGGAGCGCACGAGGTCTCTTCCCTGCTCTCCGGCGGCTTTTTTATCACAACAATCCAATCCACAGATGCCGCAATCCGTTGATGGATTTTAACCACCTAAAACCGGCGGTTTCAGCAATTCGCTCCCAGATGGGATTGTTAAAATCCACCAGTGGATTGTATCCAATGGCGGTTTTGGATTTATCCATCTCTAAACAAAATCCATTTCACATTACAATAATAAAACATCATTGCCATCAATGGAGTCAGGATAGTGTTCCCTTCTCAGATATACATGGATAATGTTAACTCTTCATTGAGTCCATTAACACCCATTGAATCTAAATATCCACTTTGACTCATCTTGGAACTCTTAAAAAGGCACAAATCAACCACTTTCAAACCAATACATTTTTATGACATTTTCAATTTCATAATAATTAAAATGTTTGGCTACAATGTCTCTATCTTTTGGTCTGCCCTACATTTATTTTAGGACAATTGAATTGCAACAAAAATCACTCCCTTACTTTTACAATTGATGAAAGATTGAATGTTATAATTAACCTTATTATTAGGACCAGGAAATACTTTTGGTTTGAGCAGAAATCTAAGAGCTTGGCAGCCCCCACATGGGAAATTCCCTTTTGTCGAGCGGATGCACAATTTGGTTTTGCCCTTTTCACTTGGAATGAAATTACTTCTAGCCAAAAGATCTTTTAGATTCCATGAGCTTCTTGTTATCATTTTTGGGGATATGTGCCCAAATATTTTAATGCAAAGTCTTGTAAAAGGATATTCCGATATTTATCCAAAATCTATATCAGGCGGTTCCTGTGTGACAATCACTTATACATCTTACCTCCTCATTTGTTGTTTTCACACTCTTTAAACAATACATCTGCCTTCTTACAAATTTTCGGCTTTATTATAAACCTCATCGATATACTTTTTGAAGAAACTGCCGATAGCCGTTTGTAGCAGTTGATTTTGTATAAGACTCAAACTAAATCAAACTTTTCTCTTATCGCCAAGTCCAGGAACACCACTGCTGTGTGTCTCACGTGATGTTAATTTAAGATTTTAAAGCATTTGTATTAAATATTGTTACAAAAGGTCTCTAAATCAGTCAGTTCCATCCCAGATAAGGATATCATCAATGTATCTAATACAAATTGCCACAAACTCATCCAGTACCCCACCACAGACAACCGAATGTGCCCACTAAGCTAGGTACAGTTTTAAGCTCTTCAGTGACTAAACGTAAAATTTGCCTCGTGAGATGAGACATGGCATACATCTTGATTTATTCTTGAAGTCTTTAAATCTTAAATTCTGAAACAATGTCACCTTTCACACTCTATAACAGTGTTCCCAACCGGGGGTTCCACAGCACCCCGAGGTTCCATGAGAGGATCAAAATAGTGCCGCAGGATTTCCCCCCTCTTCCAGAGCAGGGCAGATTCCTCTATCCTGATTGGCTGCATTATACAGAAGCAGCAGCCAAATCGGGAGGTGGTGTCAGGAGCCTGCGGGGTGTGGCCAAGTAGAGGCGGACCAGAGAGAGACGAGGCTGTCTGTCCAGCTTGTGTGTGTCTTCTGTGTCTGTCCTGTTGGGGGGTGGGCGAGGGGGGAGGTGTGTGTGTTTTCTGTGTCTGTCATGGTGGGTGAGTGGGTTTCTCTCTCTCAGCCCCACTCTGCCTCCTTGTACCCTGACCCATGATTCCCTGCCCAGACACCTGTGACTCTGACCCCTCTGATACCGTTCTCTGTGACTCCGTCCCAACTCATGACTCCTTGCCCCCTGACTCCTGTGATACCCTGCCCTGTGCCTCTCGCCGACTCCTTGACCCCCTCCGAATCCTGTGATTAACTGCCCCCTCCAACTCTCTGCCCCCATTGACTATGTCCATCTCCCGTGACTGTCTCTCTGTTCTCGGATTTCTGTGACCCCGAGACTGAGCACTATGATCAGGGGTGCCCGAGATAAGAAGAAAAAATGTTGAAAACTACTGTTCTATAACCTCATTAACACTTAAGGATTTGTAACTAGAATAAAATGATAAATTCTTTTTCAATCTATACAAGATTCTCCTTACCTCAAGTCACTATTTCTTTTCTGCATATAAAAAAAAACAAAAAAACGTGTTGGTCCTTTTTATTATCCCAATATAAAAAAAGTTTAAAAAAATAATTTGCGTGTAAAATATTTTATAGTAAAAGGGTCACCATCCTGAAAAGGGGAACATGGTTATCCCTTTTTCAATAAGCACATACGATCTTGAGTTACAGGTTTATCCGTCAAATTGATAACCATATTTTCTTGACATATTCCCCAAAATATCGCCCCCTGCGCTCCCACAATCCCATCTGGTTCTATTAAAATAACATGCTAAAAGAATGGCTTCTTGTAACATGTAATACGAAATCTTTTCATTTACAGTTTTCCGCCAGGTACGGTGTCTCCTCTCCAGATTTATGGACACCCGAGATTCTTTTGATTGAGGATATCAATAAACGAAACATTGTTTTAAATAGAACCATTTTCTAAATTTGCAAAGAACTCAACGTCATAGTTTGGTTCAAAGTGGATCTCAGTGATTGTTCTGTATGAATGTGCATACTGCAGCAGTCAACTGGAGAGTTTAAAGATCAACAGCTGTTGACATGCACATCTGTGCTTTCCAAAGTTGTTCTGCTCATTATATAATGTTACTGTAAAATAATGTAAATTCACCCGTGTGAGCACATTATAACTCAAAAAAATGTATGAGTGAGGAACAAACAATGAAAATTTTTTTTTTCAAAGTTCACTAAATTCCTTATAATGCCATCTATGAGAAAACCCTAAAATGGGTAACTACAAACATTAAACAAGTATTATCTGATGAGTGCACCAGACACCCACCGTGTTTGTTTCCACGATCAGTGGACCAATATATAATAAAATCTCGGGTCACCCCTGCTGTTCAGACCACACTTAAACGCACACCCCCACCCTCCTTTTCACAAGCACGCCTCCCCTCGCCCTCTTCTTACACACAACACATTCATCGTCACATCATACTCACCTTTTACTCAAAGCACACTCCACGTTGACCCCCCTTCTCACACAACACTCTCCCTCTTAATCACAAAACACCACATTTATCCCGTTCTCTTAAGCTACATACCTTCTCCCACACCACAAAATACACTAGCCTCTCACCCTCCCCATGTAAATCCCTCAAATCTTTCCTCTCGTACACCTCAAACAGGTCAGCTGCTCCACCTGTGCTGTCTGGTGAGGCTTCTCACTCCCTCTGTGCTGGGCTGAGAAAGGAGAGGCGGACCCCAGACGATACTTCTACAGGTAGCCCGGGATGTACAAGCAGAGCAGCCAGCCCAGTTCTCCCCCAGAGTCGGCGGAACCCATGGCAGGTCATGGCACACCTGGGTTGCCCAGCACCCTGGTTTGAGAAACTCTGCTCTAACCAATACACACGAATCCCATTTCTGTCACGGCACAGAGCAAAATCAATAAATTAGCACGGCCTTGAGTGGTCTGCGGGGTTCACTGTGAGAAGCTGTGCTTATCTCAGACTCCAGTTACCGCTAACGAGCCCTCTCATTATTTTCTGGCCTGTTTATCATACTCCCTTCAAACTCCCTTTCGTTTGCAGCTGGTTAGATTTTAAAGATCAAGAGAATCTGCTGGGAGCGCAACATTCCAATCTCCGCTTCACACGTTCACACATACAAGCTTACTTCACAGAAAACGGCACAGTACAAAATGGGTGACAGAACAGCACATAACAAAATGAATGAAGACAAGAATTAGAGCAAACAAGACAAAATGGCTGACAAGGATAGTCTGCCAAAATGGCTGCCGAGATCTCAGTGCTGTTGCCTTCAGACCCCTCCCTAATGTCATTTTCTCAACTTTCTCAGTTGACTTTCTCAACTCGTTACCAACTACCGTACAGATTCTTAAAGAAGGGAACCATTACGTACAACCATTTGCAATCAAGAGAAAGAGACAGCTCTGCATTCTGCAGAGAAGAAATACAGGATCTGTCAGAACAGACCATCTGGGAAAGATGAGAACAAAGGTTTAATTTATTCAGATCAACATGGTCAAGGCTCCAAATCATAAAAAAAAATACACAGTTGAAGAGACTTAAACAAAATGTTGTCTTTGCTACATATAAACAATGTTCAGAGTTCTTTCTTTAAAAGGTACGAAGGAGCACCCTCATGAATCGAGGGTAAAACATTATCTAGGACCAGCAGTTTCTGTGCTGTACTTCTGATGCTTGTTTCAGGTGTCCAGCAGCCTGAAGACTCGGGATAAAATGCATTATAAATCCTCAATGTAATAAACACAGTCTCACAACCTAAATGGTGTCCACTTAACGGTTGCTTTTCGCTGCTTCCTTTGCTGCAAGTATAAGTGGAGTAAGACTTGAAAGAGGTTTGGCAATCTTCAGGAACGGGTGCTTTAGAAGAAAGAGAGAGAAAAAAACACCATCATTATGTGGAATGCAACACTTACTTGTAATATGCTTACTACTGATACAGTGCACCGTATTCAAACAGAGGAATGTACATTTGGGGTGTGCCTCAATCCTATTAAATGGATATCTTTAGTTCGTTAGGGCAGTTTTATGCAAATAACTAATTAAACATACATGTTGGTAATTCATGTTCATATGAAATGACTGGGGATTTGGCAGTGTATATATTTGTATAGTCATATAAACGTATTTATGGTAAGCAGTCTAAGAAAGGCAGTTGAATATTAAGGCCCCTATTCTATACAGCGAGTTGCAGGTTAATGTACAGTTACTGTTGCATTAATTCTGTCCCAGTTAAGAGAAGTCCCTGCATTGTTAGCTGTTTATCACCCAGTGGTTGAAATTGCTTAAAAAGTAGCAGCACTGAGCCTGACAAAATGCCCCCTATTAACCGATGTGTAACCATTACTCCTCGCCATCCGCATCCAGTGCTTTGCTGGGATATTTGACAACCACATTTCTATTAAATATAATTGTAAGATCACGTACTTCCCTAAAACATCATTACAAATATATACTGTATATAACATACATGGTGCCGTAATAGAGGAAAGGAAACAGTATTAGGGAGACAATATGTAGGTGTCCTTAACAAAAGCCAGAACACATAGGAATGACCTAAGAAGTCCAGCAGAATCTAGGTCCAGTCAGACAAAGGAATCAAATCACAAAATCATTCACATTTATTGCATGGAGAAGACATGATCTTCTGTTCTACAGAACTTTCCCAAAAGCATACGATATCTCCACCACATCCATATTTAGGTCCTTAAAGGTGCAGTTGCCTCAATTTCTTGACTGTATAAATATTTCTTCACCATACTGTACCATAGGGTAGATCTGTGTCCGCGACTCATTCTTTAGCCTGCGTGCGGATTTTTAGCTTTTGTTTTACTGCACAAAACATACCAAGAACTGAAATTACAATGGTAGCTAGCCGATCTAATGGTATGCCATCACTGGGCTTGTCACTGATTGTCATGCAGACAACTGTACCACAGGCATTGGGTCTCCTTAAGAAAGTTTCAAATAAAAACTGCTAAAAAATAATAATATATAAGTAATCTCTTCAAAGGGTATCACACCTTCAAGTCTCTAACAGGATGTCGTTTTGTTTTTAGGGGAGAACAAGTAATTTAAAGCATCAGTATCACTTACACCCCATTTGGATAAGTTGCATTATAGTACAGACATGTAATGCCCTGTCTGGAATGTATTGCTCGCTTTAGAATTACATTTGCAAAGCTATTAGACAAATCTTTAAGTCTGAAAATCTACGTTGGACCAAAACCAGAGCGAATCACAGAGCATACACTGCATGCGGCTTTGGTTATCGCTATGAAAAAACCCACAATATAATTATTTTGTGTAAAAATGTAAGGTAAAAGGCAATTTGTACAAAAAAAATTTGCATTATATATTTGGGACTTTAAGTAGTTCCTCAAATATTTAGCACAAATCATGTATATTTTTAGCTGTGCTTATTTATCTGTAAGGTGGTATTACCACGAAAGCAACCTGTATTTATTTATTACAACATTTATATAGCGCCCTTATCCAGGGCACTGTGCATTAGTTAGTGAAATGTGGTGGGGTTACATAGGGAATATTTCATGTGATGGGCATACAGTAATAGTTCATGTCTTTGTGGTGTGTGGGTAGGAACATTATGGTCAGGTGATGGGCTAGATGTATTGAGAACTTCCTTGGTTGATGGGCAGGGATCGTAACATTATGGTCAGGTGATGGGCTAGATGTATTGAGAACTTCCTTGGTTGATGGGCAGGGATCGTAACATTATGGTCAGGTGATGGGCTAGATGTATTGAGAACTTCCTTGGTTGATGGGCAGGGGAAGGAACAGTATGGGCAGGTGATGGGTTAGGTGCACTGAGAGGTTGCTTGGTTGATGGGCGGGGGTTGGGGTCAGGTCTCTGGATTTAGTCTCATCAGTGGCATGGTGATGGGTCCGACACTAGGGACAGTGGAGGCGATTATAGTTATAAGAAACAACTTCCTCACCCAAATCAACATCCTGCTGGCTCTCCCCACAGCCCTCTCACACTGCTCGATCAAGTATGATAAACAGGTCCCTTCCCGGTAGTGTAGATGTTAATACCCAGTCACCTTTATTTAATCTGACCAGGGCAGCATGTTGAGAGCACAGGAAGCAGAGTGGCAGGCCAACACATTTCAATGGAATGAAATATAGCTAACAAGCTGGGGATAGTCTATTTTTAACGAATTAATTCACCTCTTCTCTTCACATTGGTTTTACGTTATTTGTCAGTCACAGCAGACAAACTTCCGTGGACTGAAGTACAGAACTAATGCTAGAGGAGATGCCACCTGTTCCCAGCATTATGCTCGACGTTCTCCATATGGACATTGGGTTTCTTTCCAAACTGGAAAAGCCAGAAGTTGGACATCACATTCAGAGTGACTCTGGGACAATTCCTTTATAGTAAATACATCCAGCAAGTGTCATTTCAGGACAAACTATTACACGGCCGTTACGGTTCACACCAAGCAACACCTCCTAAAATCTTCTGTGAACTCTCATATGGCTCCATAGAGATTGCACCTTTACATGGAAAGGAATTTCCGGGACCATTCCTGACAAACACAATATTGTAAGTTGAGGAAAAGGTTTTATTTTTCCCATTACTAGGGTATAGCAAAGTACTGTATATACAGTTACTCTTTCAAGCCAATCCGGATTAACCCATTTAGGGACTGGAGAGGGAAGTTTCTGGTTTGCAGGCCCCCCTCAAGTAGGGAAGTTGTGAACACAGCCGCAGTGCATGATACACCTACCCCGATGTAGGGAAACTGCAGCATAATTTACAAATAGTCAGTAACTTTCCAGCCAGTGCGTATAAACGATGGGTGTAAAGTCTGTATATGCAGAAGAGGCCATTGTCGGCTGAAATTTCAAACTGAACTCTGGGAATTTTGGGTCAAAAACAGCGGCTTTGGCGTATATGGCACTAAATCTGATGCTGCAGATGGCAGAGTCTCATGTTGCTGCTTCTTGCTCAGGAAGACAGCGGTGCCCTGTGCATGCTGTACATCTCGTGGTGTAAGGCAGGGGCGCGCAAACTTATTTTGCTGCGCCCCCCTGCCTGGCTCCCTCCATTCTTGGGCGCACCCCCCCCCTTACCTCGCGCGGTATCGCATGACATCACGTGACCCGCCATGGCAACTGTGATGTCACATGACCCCCGAGGCGTCACTTCACGACCGCGTTGCCATGGTCACGCGTTCTGAAGACGGCTGAACCTCGGTACAGGTTGCAGAGGCCTCGCGCGGTCCCCCATCATTTAATTTAAATGCCACGGGGAAAGCGCAGGACCTCTGCAACCACCCGCAACCTCCCCCAAAAAATCTTGTTCCCCCCCCCAGTTTGCGCACCGCTGGTGTAAGGTATATTTTAACTGCGTTCGTTGATATTGCTTAAGGGGTTTCTGTTTCACCGCAGCTGTCTTCCAGAGTTAGGCGTTTATTAGAGGATTTAAGAACACAAACATGCAAATTAATAAAGTAACATGCTCGTATGAGAATACCGTTATGCTAAAATCATTACCATCCAAGTAGAAAAAAAAAAATGAATGAAGGCTGTTATTTACATGCAATCTGAAGAGAGGAAGGGCGAACACAAAACCAGTGTGGGTGGTATAAAAATCAGTATAACTCATTAAAAAGGTGAGAAAATACATTCACAAAAAGTAAAACCAATTAAAGTGTGATAAAATAATGGATCCCTCTTCCTCCCGTTTGTACTGGCGCGCCATTCAAAGTTCAACCCGCGCTGAGGTCACCAAAGGCCGTATCTATCACGCTACGTATCCTCACGAGGGAACCAATTCCTATACGTTTCGCAACTTGACCGTCGCTTCTCAGGGAATTAACACCTTGAGGTTATTATAACTATATATAAAGGGGGATCAAGCACCGCCCCCTCTATTGGGCATCGAAGATTATTGAACACCTCTTACAAAATGCTCCGATTGCTATAACCATACAAATAAAACCTTGAGACCCCCATAATACTATAGCAATTGAAAGGGTATATAAAAAAAACAACATCAAGGCAACTAAACAAATACAAAAAGTTATGAATTTGTATCAATGGACAACCTAATGATCACACACTTGATGATATACAAAGCACTGTATTACATAATATACTAACAAATAGATAAAACCATGTTAATAATGGGGATAGTGACTAGATATAGATATGGTCATTGCTAAAAAATTATAAAAAAGGATATGTCTCGAATTTCCAATAGGGAGTCATTCTATAACGTTGAAAAAAGTACCTGTGGGAACAGTACATCGAAGTGTCATTCTAAAAGTAAAAACAAAAACAGAAAGGCCCAGCGCAACACACAAAATGACAACATATAGTGCAATACCTCAGTGCTAATCTGCTCATGAGTAAGGGTCTTTTAGTTAAACCCTTTGGCCAAAAGGTTATAAGCCCAAGTCATTCTAAAAGTATTCCAAAAGAAACATGTTCCCAAATTAGTATACAAAGTATAATAAATATACACTATTATGGTTTCTAAAGTACTTTTAAAGCCATTTAGAAGACTCTAAAAAGAACTAACTAAAACACCCTAAAATGCTGAAGGAAAAAAAAAAGGATGGGGGGTGGGGGGGATCACCCTTTTATTACTCTAAAAACCCTGCTACATCGATATCTAGATTAAGACCTTTGTGTTATAAGATATCACGGAGGTGCAGCCAAAACGGCTCAGACCCAAGAGTCTATCGCTTTCTCGTTTGTTGGCCTGTACCCATTAAATCCCTTTAACAGAGACACGCTATATCTTTATTGTGCATTTCAGTCTAGTGTTCGGATAGGCCATACTGCATATATCCCTGCTGGATGTTGCACTTATGTTCTAAAAAATAGAATTTCTAGAGATCGTAGTCCTGCCCACTTGAGAAGATGGACAACAAGTAGTTTCACAATTTATAATAATTTGTAAAACTTTATTTGATACTTCTGATTTGAAACTTGTGTGTTTTTTCTTGGGCATCTAAATAATCGCATGTGGGAGTGCTTCTTGCACCACATGTGAAACACCCATGGGACTTGTCACCTAGCCAGTTTGTAGACTCAGGGTGGAGGTTTGAGAGTTTAGCAATTAATACGGGGGGCAAAAACATTTTTTTAAGATTTTGCACTCTTCTGAAAATTAGTTTGGGATGGTTCAGTAAAACATCCCCCAAAATGGGATCACATTCAATATTCCAGTGTTTTCTTACAATACCCCGGTTTAAGGACACTCGCGAGTAAGGACATATCGCCCAATAGGAAATGGCAGCTCGCGCATGCGCCTGTCAGCACGTCCTGAACAGCAATACCGGCTCCCTACCTGTACCAAAGCTGTGCGCAAGCGGGGAGACTATAGAGCCTGTTACACATGCGTTATTTACATCAGTTCTGCACGTATATGACGATTGCAGTACAGTACATGCATCGAGAAGTGGGAAAAGGTAGGGCTTCACTTTAAGTACATTTTCACTTTACATACATGCTCCGGTCCCATTGCGTACGTTAATGCGGGGTGCCTGTACTAGTAATTAGTGGCGTTCCCCTATTCTTTTTGGTGATAAAACGCACATCTCCACTATTGTTTGTTCCAATTATTCCGATTTTTCTTTAGTGCAGGGATCACCACTTAGGCCTCGTTCAGACAGGCCGCGATGCGACGTGCGCGCGCTTACGTGCGCGCACATGTTTGCCACTCTTTCGCTTTGGTGTTGTGGGAGTTTTCAAACTGAAAATGACACCCGGCGGCGAAGTACAGCGTTGACGCCGCTGCACTTGAAGGAGACAACTGAAGTTGTAATTTCAAGAGGCAACCGCGTCACGTGTACTTCGCCAACCAATCACAAACACTTGTTTTTTGGTTTTTTTAAGTCACGACTCTAATTGCATCATTCTATCTGCTGGGGATGAGCACACATCGCACAGAAGACAGAGGCACGCGGACGCACCGACGCACGGTAGTGTAGCAGCCTGTCTGAGCTCAGCCTTAAAAAGGATTTCCCGGTCTAATGGTTCTGATTTTCTAAATTCGCCTTCCGCCATTTTCTAATCATAATGTTTTGTTTTCGAAATCCGTCCTTAACATCTGCAGCTTGTGGGTGAAAGTCATCAGTCCTTGAACCGTTCCTATGAATTCGCCCAAACTTTCCGTAAGGGATGTTGGTTACTCACAGTAAAAAGAAGTACACTATTCGTCTAAAATCCCATTTTGATCTAAAAGTAAGACCATATTGTTAATGTTAAGAGAGTCTAAAAAACAGTTGAAGGGTGTATCTGCTGTCCATTTAAAAAAATCTGTATACCTTTCCCACATTAAAAAAAACGTAGGGAATAAAGGGTCATCGTTCCAACTACATTCTCTTAGCTGTGAGACAGATGTGTAAGGAAAAGTTATCCTCAATTGAAAAAAATTGCTGCAATAAAATGAATACGGAGAAAATCTGTTCTTGTGCCACGTCTGCACGTTGATGTAAAAAATAAAAATACTTATTACCATTGAGCCCCAATTTGTAAAAAATAAAAAGGTACATTATAGAGTTTGTATATCGCATATTACCCATACAATAGCTCTCTTGACGTTTTCAATATTTGAAGTAGTTCAACTGGGATCGAAACTGTCGCCATAGTTTGTAAATAGCAATCCACATACTTTGATTTGTGGACACGGAGCCTATCGCTGAAATGAATTGGACAGCTGGGTGGATTCACCAAGCTATTGTGAATTTTGGGAAGGTGGTAAAACCCAAATGATCTCTGTGCAATATTAGGTACATAAAAGGTATTCCTTATTATTTTGCTGCTAAAAGAAGTTCTTTAATACAATCATTAGTGGGATCTTCAGGGAATTATGTCTGAGGTTCATTCAGATAGTTAATTCTATTCTGTACTACAAACCTCCGCTCCTCTTCTGCCTGCCTGATAATGATGGATTCATTCTCAGCGAGACCTTTCAAAGCTGCTCTTTCCTCTTCACTTAAATTAGATTTTAATGTCCTATTTCTTTTACAAAGAGAATTGACCTTGGCTAACAGAAAAGGCGAGCATACCCATAAAACTACCTTTAGATTGGAAAGGGCAAAATGTGGAATTTCTCTTCAAATTACAATGTATAATAGATCCAGCCTTATTCATTCATTGCATCTTGAATGTCTGGGGCTCTGCCTCTCCGACTTCATTGCAATTGCCACTTCCATATTTTAAATCCATTCAAACTTGTAGACACAAATGATCTGTCCACTCACTTGAAAACGAGAGGTAACTCAAATGTATTACTTCCTGGTAAAACATTTTATAAATACATTTATTTTTGGTGGTAATATCTCAATGGTTAATTTTCTAATCTCTGAAGGTAATGTCAGATATGTTCGCCATTTCTGTAAAATAGAGTTCAAGTCTTTTTATGGAAGAAATATGACCTCAAAATGTCACTTAAGAGGAAGAGAAGCTATGAACGTTCTCACTGAGAATGAATCCATAATTATCAGACAGGCAGATGGGGAGGAGGTTTGTAGTAGTGAAAAAATAAAATATACTATCTGAATGAAGCTCATATTTTTAAAACGATAATTCGACATATAAGAAACGCCTTAAAGATCCCACAAAGGATTTTATTGAGGAAATGAAAACTTCTTTTAACATCAAAAAATAATGAAGTTCTTAATGAGTCTGAATACCTTTTATCTATTTAATAATTCACAGAGATCAGGTGGGTTTTACCACCTCCCCATCATTCACAAATGATTGGGGTATCCACCTGGCTGTACAGTTCAGTTCAAGGATAGGCTCCCTGACCGCAAATCGGAGTATGTGGATTGCCATTTACAAACCATGGTATGTATATCTTTATTTATATAGCGCCATCCGTGTACATAGCGTTTGCAGCAGTAATACACGTGACAACATTGGAGACCTAATAGGAATAAGCGCTACATACATATAAGTAGATATTAGGATAAGGAGTCCCCGTCCCGAAGCGCTTACAATCTACGCAGTGATCTATGTTAATACCTTCGATCCTTTTTTGAAAGACCCAAATGAACTACTTAAAATCTTGAACGATAAAATGGCGAGAGAACTGTGTATGGGTGACGTGATGTACTGTACAGGAGATATAGATATATATATATATATCTATATATAGATAGACAGATAGATACACACACACACCTGTATTTCTCACAAACTGGGACTCCATGTTAGTTGTTTTTTTTACCTGAACGCCCAGACATGGCACAAGAACAGAGCTGTTATCTTCAATAGTATCCGTTTTATTCTAACCCATCATCATTTTGGAGAACCTTTTCTTACAAATTTGACCATTCACGCCCAGCTATGCCCAACCTATTAATGGGGCCAAGGGAAGATGAACGTATTTGATACGACAACCCCTATCGCACATGTTTTATTGTAGAAAAGGTACATAGATTATATTTTTCTTTGGATAGGAGATACACCCACCCTTCAACTGTTTCTCGAATTTCTTACACAATATGGGTCTTTTATTGATGTGGGGACCACACAGTAACACCAAGGCTTTTAGGAAGTCTGTAGTGTGTAATGGTTACTTAGATGCGAAGAGTAACCACCACCCTAGTTGGTTAAAGAACATCCCTTACGGGCAGTTTGAGGGAATTCGTAGGAACCATTCGATTACTGTGATTTTTTCACGCAAGCTGCAGATCTTAGACAGATTTCTAAACAAACATTATGATGAGAAAATGGGGGAAGATGCCTTTAGAAAATCAGAGACAGGGAAATTCCTTTTAAGTGGCGATCCTCGCGCTGATCAACAAAAATCCAAATAAATATAAGAAACAATAGGGGAGGTGTGCGTTTTATCACCAGAAACATTAAAGGAAGTGCCTTTAACTACTAGTATGCTAAGAAAACACTGGAATATTTTACAATTTCATCCAATTTTGGGGGATGTTTTACTGAACCATTAAATCATTTTGAGGAGAAGGTTGAAATTTTTACTCTTCTGGCCCCAACTATATTAAATACTAAACCATTGAAACGGTTCACGAACTGGTTAGGTGACAAGTCCCATTGTTTATTCAAATGTGGTGCCAGAAGATTATTTACCTACCCTAAGACAAAACAAGTTTCAAACCAGAAGTATCAAATTAGTTTTACAATTGATATAATTTTTCATTTGAAAAACCTGCTTATGTTCATCTTATCACCTGTCCATGTAGGAAGCTAAAATGTGGGCAGGACGAAGATCTCTAAGAATTAGCTTGAGCATAAAATCGGCATCCAGCAGGGATGTACCAAGCATAGCCTATGCAAACACTTTACTGAAACGCCCAATAAAGATACATGTCTTTCTATAGTATGTATGCATGTCTTTATTTATATAGCACACAGTGTACTCGGCGTTTACCAAAGAGACAATACAGTACAGGCAATTATAATACAAGAAGTGCAACAAACAAAATCAGACAATAGGAAAGGAAATTCCTGCACAGAGAGCCGACAATCTAAGTGGAATGTTGGGAGCCTTACAGAGTCTACAGGTGAGGGAAGAAGTGCAGTGGATGGCAGTGCTTGGCCCACCTACAGTCACTGCCCCCAGCAGCACCGCCAGCCACCGCCCCCCCCCCCCCCTCAGCTACCAGCCCGCCATCCCCAACATCCAAGGCCCTCCCGCAGCCACCGCCCACCTCCCCCCCCCGCCCCACCAGAACAACCAGCCCTCTGCAGCCACCGGGCCTGACCTGAGACCATCCCCAAGGCAAGTTATTTTTATATGTATGGGGGAAGGGGTATTTTTTTTATATGTATTTGGTGGAGTTTGGGGTATATTTTTATATGTATTGGGGGTTGGGGTATATTTTTATATGTATTGGGGGTTGGGGTATATTTTTATATGTATTGGGGCTTGGGGTATACTTTTATATTTATTGGGGCTTGGGGTATATTTTTATATGTATTGGGGGTTGGGGTATATTTTTATATGTATTGGGGGTTGGCGTATATTTTTTTATATGTATTGGTGAGGTGGGGGTATATTTTTTTATATGTATTGATGATGTGGGGGTATATTTTTATATATATATTGGGGGGGTATTTTTTATATATATATTGGGGGGGTATTTTTATATATATATATTGGGGGGTATTTTTATATGTATTGGGAGGACGTGGGGGCACATTTTATATGTATTGGGGAGGGGCTATATTTTTATATGTATTGGGAGAGTCTCGCATATTTTAGCATTGTGTCCAGTATTTTTGGGCACGCAACCAGCCACCGGCCCCCCGAGTAGCAGCCACGGCCCACCCGCCCTCCCAAAGCCACCCGCCCTCCCAAAGCCACCCGCCCTCCCAAAGCCACTTCCCTTCCCCCCCCCTCCCCCCGCAGGAACCGGGCCTGACCTGAGACCATCCACAAGGTAAGTCTGATGTTTATTTGTATCAAGGGTGTATTTTTTTATATATATGGGGGAGGGGTATCTTTTTATATGTATGTGGGGGTGGCGGGTGTATTTTTCTATGTATTGGGGGGGGGGGTATTTTTATATGTATTGGGGGTTAAGTAAATGTTGCACGCTAAACAATTTTTCCGTGGTAGGTGCGCTATGGGTTGGGGGAGGGGGGGGGGCTGCTCCTTTCATTTGTCCTGGGCCCCATGATTTCTGTTGGCGGCCTTGGTAGGAGCGACTGTGGGTGTGGGACACTAGCCATGAGTGCAGGCTATTGGGATGCTTGATTTGAGAGGGGAGTTTTAAGGTTTGGCTTAAAAGGTGGGGAGAGAACGTGTCATTTGGATTCCATTTTATGTTTATAAATTCAGCGAGTTGCTGAGAAAAGGGTTCTTTACATTAGTGAAAATGTGGTATTGACTGAACGACAAAGTAGACAAAAATATGCCAAACAGTGGGAGACATCCGAGATTGCAACTACGATTGCTTTGGAAGCCAATCACACGGTCACAACCAGCCCCCCGATGACCGAAACAGGAGTGGAGCCCTTTTAGGCAAAACGTGTGTACATCTCTAGTCTTGGCAAAGTATAGTAAATATGGGTGTCCATCAATCTAGTTATTTCTACACATTCACTGGTACCAAGAGAGGACAAGAAATTCGTAGGGTTTAAAAGGAGACGTGTAGCTCAAAAACAGACTATTCTGAAAAAGTGCTACTGGTCATTACTCTGCATCCCATTCCTCAAAACGGTTCATTCACACACCAAAAAAAGGACCAACATGGCTACATTTCTGGGGCTGTTAATGACATTGGAAAACTTCTAGTGAAAAAGGCTATGCCTTTGCATGCCGGGCTCTGCCCTCATGGAGATGCGAAGTTGGACTTTACCTGGAGAAGGTTGTTGGCCGAGCCTCTGTTTTCCACATCCATCTCCAGACACCGGTTGAGGAATTCTCTGAAAGTGACTGACAACTTCTCTGGGTTCTGCAGCTCTGGAGTACCGTTTGTAGCAATAAGGTACAGCGCCTATTTGAACAGTGGGGGGAGGAGAAAACAGCCAATCAACGAAGGAATGACGTACAGTATTCATGGTCATAACCGTTATTATGAGGCACTAAATGTAATATTCAAGTGAATGAAGAAACTCGTCAAATAAAATAAAAACCAGCACAATGGAAAAAAAAAAAAAAAAAAAAATCACAAATATTCTGAAATATCTGGCTTTATTTACGTTTCTTATTAAAATCTTGTTACTGCCCTTCCAACATACATGGTGGAAACGTCCAAAGATCACATGGATATGGGAAGCCACTATGAGATACAAGTGGTTCTGGGGATTACCTTCCCCCTAAACAGCACTACTGTGTAAACGAGTAGAACAACTCGGAAAATATGAAAACAAACTAGTGGCCCATATATACTCTGCTACTAGGTGCGAAATAGCAAAGGCATGGAAGCAAGAGCCATCCCTAGGTCAGGTAAAGGACAGATTTAGGATGGGTCTGATGGAAAAAATGACTGGGTTACAGTACAGTTCAGAATTTCCTGGAGGAGTTAAATGGGGACCTGAACTTACCCAGAACAATACTCCAAATCTAGATAGGTACAAAAATAAGGAGAACCTAGCTGGTCACTACCAGGAACATGTCGCTAAACCACAACCTGTCAGGCGTATAACCAACCCAAATATTTGGAACCAAGTCTGTAATCAGCCAAACAGCAAAACCAGGATTCCTCAGGTCTTTTTTCCATCTCCTCTTTCTATTCATTTAATTTACTTCCAGTTAATTGCTTTAAATATATTTGTATCCTTAATTGTTGTAGTCCTGTCTAGTCCCATTATATATGATTGTATCTAAGTGGTTTCAAACTGTATGACATGAATGTAAACCATTCCCACCCTCCATCTTAAGTTTTGTACCCCTCTACGCCCTAATTTCACCAAATGATTGCTGAAAATACAATTAAAAAAACAAGTTTAGAAATAGTAAGAATAATAAAAATAGATCAATTACCCAGATTTAAAAAAAAAAAAAAAAAAAGACACCATATACAATTCCAGACAGATTTTTCATGGAGTTGGGAAATCATTTATATATAGATACAACCATTGAAATGTACGTATATCCAGGTGGGTTTTCATTCAACCCAAACCAGGCGCGTATCACCAATAAGCACCAAGACACAGGCTTACAATTTACATAGAATATAAAAGTGTATATGCCTATGTGGGGTTGTGTTTCTTGGCGAATGTACATATCTGTGTATAATAATAATAATAATATATGGTATATAGATCAGTATATCTGTTCAGACTGCGTAGCAGAGCCTGTGTGTGTGTGTATCCATGGGTATATATGTTCATTGATGTAAGCAGTGGGTTAGAGAACATCAGGTACTGACAGTAAGAGTAGTAGCTATTAATGCCTGAGGGTACCAGTCCTCTGTCCTCTGCATTCCTTGTCCCTCCTGCAGGACGGGGGTTAACATGCAATAATAATAATAATAATAAAAGCATGCTCTTGTATAGCGCTGCTAGTTTCACGTAGCACTTTACAGAGACATTTTGCAGGCACAAGTCCCTGCCCAGTGGAGCTTACAATCTGTTTTTGGTGCCTGAGGCACAGGGAGATAAAGTGACGTGCCCAAGGTCACAAGGAGCCGACACCGGGAATTGAACCAGGGAATTGCCTGTGCCAGTCAGCCCTGTCTGACAACCCTGCAAAAGCTACACTCTGGCTCAAGTATCTGGGTTGAATCGGTGACTCATAAGGATATTATAAGGATAATCCTAATTACTCTGACCTAATCACTGAGGTTTTTATGTACCACAAGGGCATACGGCGACTAAGCACTGAGGCAGTCACAGTGGCCCAGGGAATGCTAAAATATTCTCTTACTGAAAGGGTAGTGGATGCATGGAACAGGCTCTCAGATGGTGTTACAGAAGAGGAACATTGAGAGAAAAGTGCCTACAGATTTGTAATACCATGAATATGGTGTAGCTTACTTACACCCCGCAAGATAATGCATTTGACCTGGGCAGATGTGTTATATTATACACAAACAGTATAACTGCTTATTACTGCTGAGGTCTTCCCTTTGGTATTAGTTGACAACCGATCTGGAGACCCCACCCCCCAAATGTAATTTCTTTCTAAATTTGCACCTTTCAATCTTTTCTTAGCTATGACATTCATTTAAGATTGTTTCATCATACTTCATTTTCATATGATTTCGGCTGTTATTGTATTCCGAAATGTTTCTGTATTCAATGTCATTTTCGTTTTAGGTCAGTAAAGTCTCAACAATATTAGGGAAAAATAACTAGAGATGTGTGTGTGGTGAGCAGGGTTAGCATTATTAAACATAATATGCATCGAAGCAAACTCCCCTTTCAACTAAAATATGAACGTTAATGACCCAAAACCGTAAGAGTTTATAACCGCATGTTATATAGAATTAGGAGATAAAAAAAAGGTTCATTCTATATGATTTGCTCAATAAAATGACAGGCATGAGGAATGTAGGGACTGGGAGTTGATAATGTTTATTTTTGCTATTACAAAGGCTTGGGACAGAAAAGTAATCCCATTGGTGTTAAAAAATGTGAAAAAAATAAAAATAAAAAAATCATCTGAATATCAAGATCCAAGATTTTTCAGAAGCTAAAAAAATAAGTGTTTTTTTTTTAGTACAACGGTTACAAAGTAGACAATGCGACTATGGCGAGAGCAAACACGGCAGTTTCAAAATACTTGGGAAGGATCAAGGAAGGGGTCAGGGAATAACAAATAAGTGATTGAGACTAATCTACTTTTTTTTCTTTTTTAACTAAAGAAGGTTTGATACCGCATTAACGTACGCAATGGGTCCAGAGCATGTATGTAAAGCGAAAATGTACTTAAAGTTTTTCCCACTTATCGATGCATGTACTGTACTGCAATCGTCATATACGTGCATAACTGAAGTAAATAACGCATTTGTAACACCCTCTATAGTCTCCCCGCTTGCGCACAGCTTCGGTACAGGTAGGGAGCTGGTATTGCTGTTCAGGACGTGCTGACAGGCGCATGCGCAAGCTGCTGTTTGCCTATTGGGCGATATGTCCTTCCTCGTGAGTGTCCTTAAAGCGGGGTATGCCTGTACAAACCTGACAAAATAATATTATCATCTGTGTCTCACAAAAGAGGGTATTTACTGAGCTCGGAAGATTTGACCTTCAATTGTAGTATACAGAGGTCACAATCGGAGACCCTTTCAGAAAATCGAGGCAGTGTTCCGGAGCCTGTTGCAGTCTCTAAGGCTGCGCTTATAGTGCTGGCTAAGTGATCGGATATGCGACCGTGTGACGTCAGCCGTCGTAATAGCGATTCCTGCTTATAGTGCAGGAGACAAGAAAGGCCACTGGGGGGCACGGCGGAGGTGTGGCCGCGAGAGGTTCGCCCTCATTGGCTGAACCACTCACGTGCCGCTGACGTCACACGCAGCGATCTCCAAAAAAGTTTAAATCCTTTGACTACCGGGCACTCGCGACTGACTGCATGTACTTGCTACGGCGCTGCGCAACGTCGCAGGCGCCAGAACTATAAGCGCAGCCTAAGGCCTGTGACATAGTGAACCCAAGCGGCGCTGAGCCGCGCTGAACAGATGCACAAAGCCCCTGCATCTGTAATCAGCGCGGCTATAGTTTCTTCCTCCGCATGCGCGCTGATGCGTGCGGAGGCTGAGAAACTTCCCCGAGACAGGCAGTTTTGAAATTTGCTGCACGGGGAAGCAGAGGAGCGGTCACGTGACCGCTCCCATCCAATGGGAGCGGGGGACTAGCCCCACCTCCCGCTCCGCCCCCTGAGTGCACTCACTGCCTCGCCTGCAAGGACAGGAAAAGCCCCATTTTCAGCAGGCGAGGCAGAGCAGGAGCGCGCCTCAGCGCGCTCCCAACACACTATGTCCCAGGCCTAACATTCCACATTGTTCAAGCAACAGACATGAGGCTTCCAAGACTAGCTTGGGCAAATTATAGTATTGCGGTTAGAACGGTGGTACTTACCCTGAGAGGATTTTCATTCAAGTAAGGAGGTTCCCCCTCTACCATCTCGATGGCCATGATCCCCAAGGACCAGATGTCAACTTTAGGACCATAAGATTTACGTGTTACCACTTCCGGGGCCATCCAGTAAGGAGTCCCCACCATGGTGCTGCGTTTACTTTGTTCTGGGGTTATCTGGGCGCAAAATCCAAAATCGGCTAGAAAGCAAAGAGAATAAAAATAAAGCAATGAAGTTGATCGTGTGGTGTAATTTTCATATTAACAATGTTTTTTTTTTAATGCATTTAAGTGCTTTGACGATTTTATCCTTCCAATGCATTTATGGGGAGATTCCATACAAAAACGACTAGAAAACACGGCATTTAATAGCGAGAGCCTCATCAATAAATATGTAACCTATTTTAAGCCGTCTGTCAGGGATTGGCCTTTATTCTCTATCCTGTACGATTTGTATGTATCGTTCTTATTCTTCACTCTGATGTATATTTACCTTGTTGATTTCTTGCAATTTGAGCTTGCATATATAAACAGATTTACAGTGCCCTACCAAAAACGGAAAGTATGCTATTCACAAATATTAGATTATAAATGCCCTGTTTTGTTACTTTGACATGAAAGCAATGAACACAGATGGACCTTGAGGATTTTGCCAGAAGATAAAAATCCCTCTGCAAAAGCCAAGCTCCAGATGACCTTGGGCAAGTAACTTTATCTTCACGCAACTCTCCTAACAAATACATAAGGCCTAATGCACTAAACCAGCAATTTAGCGGATGGAGAAAAAATGTAAACGAGCAGAAAAATAAGTTTTTTTTTTTTAATGTAACGAGAAGCAAGGGGTTTACTGAAACATGATCACCCATGCTGATCATCAGCGCAGGACGTACCGAGGACGAGAACATTTAACTCGGTTGGGATGCTTTTTTTGGGTGGAGTAAGGCGGTGCAATGAAAATCACATTCGTTGCTAGTGAGCCAATGAATAAGGTGAAAACTGTACATCATAGAGGTCAGGACCGACAAATTCACTCATCTTGGGTTCTTCCTGGGGGGGGGGGAGGGCAAGACCAGGGAATGTCTTTGTGCTAGACAACTGACCAGGTAAGCTTCAAGAAAATATAGTGGATCGCTGCTTTAAGAGCAAGCTTCTGATTGTAGGAGTACCGGGCAGAATGTAGGAGCCATACATTTCACGCAAGTTTGTGTCAGCGTAGATTTAGATTCCTATTGGATGTTTTTACGGGGACGCAAAACATGGGAGAAATAAGATGGCAAGAGATGCAGAAACTTAAATGACCACGTTTCCAGTCCACTGCATCAAAGTACCCTAACACAGGAGCATCAAGAAACGCACGTAGTAATAACATAACCCCTGCCATGCTGCCACAGCAGTCTAAAAATCCTTGCAGTAACCCCAAGTGGCGTTGTTGTTGGACCCTTTGTCACTGAAAGCTTTATGGTTTAGCAACACGCGAAAAGTCCTTCTGGTAGTGGAGCCAATGTTAATATGAAGCCATTTGGAACAGGTCACTCACAGCAAAGCATTGCGGGCATCACACTAAACTGGATACGAATGCTTAGCTAGAATGCTTAGCATGAACATACTTAGTTTCACAGAGCCATCCATCCCCAGAAGGATATTGTCGCTCTTAATATCCCGATGAATAACTTGGTTCGAGTGTAGAAATTCCAAAGCCTGAAGACACTGGAGACAGAAGACGAACGAGAGATTGGTTACAAGTTTACAAACAGACTCATTCATGTGACTGAGATCATGGGAGTGAACACTAATAAACAGAATACATTAAGCATAAATGCTCATTAACCTCTGTATAGCCTTTGTTTTAATCTAATCTGTTGTCCTTGAACGGTTTTCATGTGCTCCAGAAAACATTTGCTTGTCTGCTTTGTTCTTCCCATTTTACAAGCAAATCACCGCTAAGAGGTCTATTTATCAAAGTCCCGCAGCTGCAAACCATGTGTATCAAGGATTCAAAAAGAGTACTACTTAAATCAAAAGTGATGTTATGCTTTGATAAATCAGATATGGTTTATTTGCTTATTTTATGTCCCAGTTTTGCAGCTGTAGACTGACAAATAGACACCCAAATCTCCTTCACGTGCAACACAACCAGAAACTTTCCTTTCATTCTTGATGAACGAACTTCCGTCTTCCCCTTCTAAACTCTAAAATGAACTGGGTGACGCCAGAAAAAAAGGCATCTGAAGTGTGTGAACCGCTTTGAAATCAGTGTCAGCTCTTTGTGACGTTGGGCAAGTCCTTACATCCTGGTGTCTTGCGAACCAAAGATTAGATTGCAAGCTCCCTGGGGTAGGGACCTGTGCCTTATGTGGGTTCTAAATACATGCAACACTGATCTATAAGGAAAAGTAATGAATATTAGCACTGGTAATAAAGTGGTGACACTCTATTTGGTAGAATCGTAATGAGGACACAAGGGGAAGCCGCCCTCGATTCTGGTTTCACCTCTCTGCACACAGCCGCTATCTGTCCTTCATCCATACACGTTTCTGTTACAACATCTGTGAGGGATCCACCGGCTAAGTATTCCATCACCACCCACAGCTCCTCTCCCACCAGGTAACTGGAAAGTGGCAGACAGGGAAAAAAAACCAATTAGAATACAAGAGTCATCGTTATTTTATTCTGTTAGTTATGAAACTTGTTAACACAACACAATGCATTGCAGGCAACATGTCAAGTCCCTGCACCTTTGTATGTATGTAATTAATGACGGAGCACATTTATAGTAACTGCGTTGTTGTCTCTCTTTAGGGCCAGATGACTGCATTGCATAACCTCATATTGTAGGCCCTTCTGACACAGTGTGCTATGGTTCTTTATAGGATTTATTCTGAGCCTGACCTCTTCTAGAAAGTCTGGGATAGTGTATTTTGCAGGTCAAAGTAAAATAACCTATTTTTGATGGATCCGTACCATGTGCAGACAGGCTGCCTAGCATCTCTGCCCTGAAGTTTTTATTTTTTTACAACAGAGGAGAATCATCTGGCGCCATTAAACTGAATGTGTCTCTTCACAATGATCACCAGCTCCATGTGGCTTTCTGCAAGCGAGGGATCTCCAAATTAAATTGCAAGCGGTGTAGTGATCCGCCGCTATCTGTCCCATTACCTTGAGCAACCTGAGTACTGTCTGTATATGTAGAAAAATAGACTGGATAACGAATAATTGAAAAATCCAACACATTCACACATTTTTCTCTTGGTGACATACATACTAGATGTCTGGGTTTCGATTATATCCATTGGCTGCATTAAAGGCTCTAGAGCAGTGAAGTGGTTCAATCAGTTTACTTTCAGACCATCTGCTACAACAGCTCGGCAGTTTCTCTGCCCGTAACTTACCTGTCCAGGTAATTCACAATGTTCGGGTTCTTGTTTTCCCGCATCACAAGGATTTCATTGATGATCAACTCTTTCTTTGGCTGTTGCTGCAGATTCATCTGCTTTATTGCCACCTGCATGTACAAGACATCGGGAGACGACTGTGAGAATGATCAACAAGAAGAAGGGAACGACACGGGTACCAGCGGTGGCGCGGATTAAAAAATATGAACAGTGGCGCGGATTTTAATTGTAATAAAAGAAGACACCAAGGCACATCATAATGGAAATAAAGCACTACAAGACAAATGTTTTTGTTAAGCTTTGTAGCAGCAATGCCATTTGCCCGGGCCCAGTTTTTCAGACGTTACGGTCCCTGGGGCTAGCACACGTGCTGCGTGAACTACAATTATCTATCAAATCGATTTCTGGGTGTGTACCTGGACACCAAGCAGGAGTCCTCGTCCTACAGCACACTGCATAAATAACATGCAGAAAATAACACTAGTGCAGGAGTGGCCAACTCCATACTTCAAAGGCCACCAAGTGGCCAGGTACTGGGGATACCCCGGATTCCACACAGGTGGCTCAGTGGCTGTAATTTGACTTGGCCACCAATGCTAAAGCAGGGATGGTCTTTAAACCTGACCTGCTGGTGGCCCTTGAGGACAGGAGTTGGCCACTCTTGCAGTAGAGGAACCCATATCTAATAATGTTGTCAAAACTATGGCCCATATTTATACAGCAGAGCTATAACGCAAGAGCTCTTTGGCGCTGGAAGAGCATTTAAAGCCTATTAAAAGGGAGTGAGCTGAAAGGCGTCTTATGTAATAGCACCGCCTAATAAATATCGCCCTAAGACTTATTCAATGTTGTGAGGCCACTTCCCTATGCTGGAGAAGATTTGTGTCCGTATATTGAATAGAGATGATTGATTATTCAGCCACAACTGTTCCAAGTGTCTCGGCAGAGAGCATTGCAGTTTCCTTGTAGGCTACCCATGGCCCTCAGGTCTGGATGTTCTGCGTGGCAGGAGAGCTATTTAAACTGCTTTCCTATGACCCAGGTTTCTGTTGCCCAATTCATAGAAAATATGAAGTCACAATTCCAGAAATGTTACAGAGCAAAAATCACATAATAATGACCCTAAGTGCAGCTGAGGAGTAAGGCGGGAGTGAGAAACTGAAGCCCCTTTCCCTCGTTTCACAGTAAACCTGATGTAAAAGATTGAAGAGAAAACCCTCACACTTCCAAGGGAATTCCCCCAAAAGATGTAGACAAATGAAGATGAATACACAACCTAATTGTGATTTAACATCTCAGGATGTACTACAGGTAGGGTTGCCAGGTGTCCAGTATTTGGACACTCCGTCCAGTAAAAAAATGAGAGGCAACACTGGACATAGTCACGTGACTGGCTTGGGGGGCCGCGAGATTGCTGTTGCTAGTGGGCTTGGCAGCTTCCTCCATCCTGATTGGCTGCATTACCCAGCAGCAGCCAATCAGGAGGTGGTGTCAGGAGCCTGGGGGTGGGGCCAAGGAGAGGAAGAAACAGCATGGAGCGGTGTGTGTTTCGAGTGCGTCACACCTTTCACCATTGTGTCCAGTATTTTGCAGAAGCCATCTGGCAACCCTAAATACAGGAGCAGACCTCAACAAGAAGGAAGTTGCACTTCTGAATAAGTACAGGGACAAATGTACAAATCTATTTACCTTAAAGGACTTCCATACTCTGCAGTCATGGGACTAGAGCTATGGGTGTGGTATATATGTATACATTATGCTAATGTATGTTATTGATTTTGTACGTACAGCACTCCCACCCAAAATATTGTCCTGTCTGCAGAGCATGAATAGATCGTGGAAAAGAAAAACTGATGACCAATATATTGCATTCTGCCATCCCAGGAGTACTGGGCTCAATAGACCTATTGCTTTAGTCCCCGTCTCCTGTTTGAGGGCTTCCTTCCTGATCTGCTCTTCAGGTCTCCAAATAGGATGACTTCTGTCTGGGAACCCTTAGCGAGCCTACGTATTAATATACTCCTCTTTTGCCTCCTATTTGTCCTTGGTCAATGACAACACTCCGGATTTTGTGAAATCCGGAAATGCAGCATTCGGCTGCACTGGTTGTATGGGGGGCACAGGAACCGGTACTCGCAGGATTCAGGATTGCTTCAGAACTTTGTATTTTGTTAGAAACCATCATTCCAAAATCAGAAATAAATATGTAACGCTCAAAGTCTTACCTCTTGGCCGGTAGCGATGTCCACAGCAATATAAACTGTTCCAGACGCTCTGTTTCACAAGAGAAAAAAGTGTGAAATATCTGATCAGTATAGTGTTCATATAACCATCTATCATCTACAAATACCTTAAGTCAAGGGAGCACAAACTTTTGGTGCTGTGCACCCCCTGCCTGCTCTCCCCCAGAGCTCGTGCTCCCCCCTTAACTGTGTCGGCGTCAAACGACACTACGGGGTCATGTGATGTCACAAGACCCCGCAACGTCAGTTGCCATGGCGACGGGAGTCAAATGACACCGTGTTGCCCAAAGCCAGCTGAATCAGTGTAAGCGAGTTACAGAGGCCTCACGCGGTCCCCCGGCATGTAATTAAAAATGCCTTGGGGAAGAGTGCAAGGACTCTGTAAACGCCACCCCCCCCCCTGAGAAAACCCACGAGTCCCCAGTTTGTGCACCCCTACCGCAAGCCCTCCTACCAAAGTGTGACGTCAAACATACACATATAGCCCTGTATACTTTAACAGTATATTAGACATTTTATTTTGCACTGACAAAACCACTTGCGTGCACACGCGCGTATCACACGTTCCCCACGTTTGCGCTGTCTCTCCAACATCCTACAGTGTGCAAACTGTAGGAAATCAACACTTTGGGATTGATACAGTAAGTGAAATGTTGTACTTTGCATCTTCACTGTATTCAGGATGTTTTTGCCCCTTCTCTTATTGTTCCTACAATAATATGTAATCCCCAAGCTCTGTTCTCCTATGCAGAAGGTAACGAGGGCCCCGCCCGCAAAGGATTCAAATCTAAAGGGCAATATCACAACAAAAGGTGAGGTCGCTGCTCGTTGTGGGACAGTGTGTGGTCAAGCCGCACCGTTGATCCCCTTTAGGTTTGGGAAGTGTAGATGTTAGGGGGTGTTAGTGTTGAGTTTTGTCCAACCGCACAGCAGGTCCCAACAGGGTTAGAGGAGGGGTAGGTGTTAGTGGTATGCCAGATAGGCTTCCTTGAAAAGGTGTATTTTCAGGGGGCTTTTAAATAACTGGAAGCCGGGGGGAGAGAGATGGTACGTGGTAGGGAATTCCAGACAGCGGGCAGCTGGAAGTGAGAGGAGGTAATAAGGTAGAGTGAAAGGCGGGTGTCATGGGGAAAACGTAGGGGATGTAAGGGAGATAGCGTTGTACGACGTACCGTTACCCTTTCTCCCTGCAGCTGGGGGGTTTTCACTGACCTTTCATTGCTTGCTGCGGGGGCAGCGCTGTCACTCCACACAGCCAATCCCTCTCCTGCACCCCCCCGCCCCCGCCCCCGCATGGCTGAGCAGTGAGCACTCACTGCATCCAGCTCCAGACGAACCAGAGAAGCCCCATCCCCCTCGGTAAAAATCTTAGGCGAGGTCCGCAGTGGCTGCTGCTGCGCCTGCCACACACCACAGCACAGCCCTCTATGGGGCATGCCCCAGTGGCCATGTGTGTGCGCAAAGTGCGATGACGCAAACGCTAGCAGGGAAGACAAGAATTTTGTCTTCCCGTGCTGCGATCACGTAGTCGGCAGCCAGCCAATGGAAAGGCAGATATACCCCCGTCATGGGGGGGTTATAATGCGTATTGTGAGGGGGGGTTATAATGCGTATTGTGAGGGGGAGTTATAATGCGTATTGTGAGGGGGAGTTATAATGCGTATTGGGAGGGGGGTTATAATGCGTATTGGGAGGGGGGGTTATAATGCGTATTGTGAGGGGGGTTATAATGCGTATTGGGAGGGGGGTTATAATGCGTATTGGGAGGGGGGTTATAATGCGTATTGGGAGGGGGGGTTATAATGCGTATTGTGAGGGGGGTTATAATGCGTATTGGGAGGGGGAGTTATAATGCGTATTGTGAGGGGGGTTATAATGCGTATTGGGAGGGGGGGTTATAATGCGTATTGTGAGGGGGGTTATAATGCGTATTGGGAGGGGGGGTTATAATGCGTATTGGTAGGGGGGGTTATAATGCGTATTGGGAGGGGGGGTTATAATGCCTATTGGGAGGGGGGGGGGGGGTTATAATGCCTATTGGGAATGAAGGGGGGGTTATAATGCCTATTGGGAGGGGATGGGGGGTTTATAATGCCTATTGGGAGGGGATGGGGGGTTTATAATGCCTATTGGGAGGGGGGGTTATAATGCCTATTGGGAGGGGGGGTTATAATGCCTATTGGGAGGGGGGGGTTATAATGCCTATTGGGAGGGGGGGTTATAATGCCTATTGGGAGGGGGGGGTTATAATGCCTATTGGGAGGGTGGGTTATAATGCCTATTGGGAGGGGAGGGGGGGTTATAATGCCTATTGGGAGGGGGGGTTATAATGCCTATTGGGAGGGGGGGGGTTATAATGCCTATTGGGAAGGAAGGGGGGGTTATAATGCCTATTGGGAGGGGGGGGGGTTTATAATGCCTATTGGGAGGGGGGGTTATAATGCCTATTGGGAGGGGGGGGTTTATAATGCCTATTGGGAGGGGAGGGGGGTTTATAATGCCTATTGGGAGGGGGGGTTTATAATGCCTATTGGGAGGGGGGGGGGGGTTATAATGCCTATTGGGAAGGAAGGGGGGGTTATAATGCCTATTGGGAGGGGGGGGTTTATAATGCCTATTGGGAGGGGGGGGTTATAATGCCTATTGGGAGGGGGGGTTATAATGCCTATTGGGAGGGGGGGGTTATAATGCCTATTGGGAGGGGGGGTTATAATGCCTATTGGGAGGGGAGGGGGGGTTATAATGCCTATTGGGAGGGGGGGTTATAATGCCTATTGGGAGGGGGGGGGTTATAATGCCTATTGGGAAGGAAGGGGGGGTTATAATGCCTATTGGGAGGGGATGGGGGGTTTATAATGCCTATTGGGAGGGGGGGGTTATAATGCCTATTGGGAGGGGGGGTTATAATGCCTATTGGGAGGGGGGGGTTATAATGCCTATTGGGAGGGGGGGGGGTTATGCCTATTGGGAGGGGGGGTTATAATGCCTATTGGGAGGGGGGGGTTTATAATGCCTATTGGGAGGGGAGGGGGGTTTATAATGCCTATTGGGAGGGGGGGGTTATAATGCCTATTGGGAGGGGGGGTTAGAATGCCTATTGGGAGGGGAGGGGGGGTTATGCCTATTGGGAGGGGAGGGGGGGTTATGCCTATTGGGAGGGGGGGTGTTATAATGCCTATTGGGAGGGGGGGGGGTTTATAATGCATATTGGGAGGGGGGGTTATAATGCATATTGGGAGGGGGGGGTTATAATGCATATTGGGAGGGGTAATAATGCATATTGGGAGGGGGGTTATAATGCATATTGGGAGGGGGAGGGGTTATAATGCATATTGGGAGGGGGAGGGTTATAATGCATATTTGGAGGGGGAGGGGTTATAATGCATATTGTGAGGGGGGTTATAATGCATATTGTGAGGGGGAGGGGTTATAATGAATATTGGGAGGGGAGGGTTATAATGCGTATTGGGAGGGGGAGGGGTTATAATGCATATTGGAAGGGGAGGGGTTATAATGCGTATTGTGAGGGGGAGGGGTTATAATGAATATTGGGAGGGGAGGGTTATAGTGCATATTTGAAGGGGAGGGGTTATAATGCGTATTGGGAGGGGTTATAATGCTTTTTTGGTATGATAACTATATACAAATATATTCGGGGACAGTACAAGGAGCTTTCAAAATAACTATTCATCCCAAGGGCAGTACAAAGGACACGGGGTCATCCCTTAAGGTTGGAGGAAAGGAGATGTCACCAGCAACAAAGGAAAGGGCTATTTACAGTAAGGGCAGTAAACATTTGGAATTCATTACCCATGGAGACTGTGATGTGATGGCAGATACAATATATCTGTTCAAAAAAGGTTGGACATCTTTTTGGAAAGGTATACAGGGATAAATCAAATAAGTATACATGGGAAGGATGTTGATCCAGTGAGTAATCTGATTGCCAATATTTGGATTAAGGACATCATTTATTTTCCCCCTTATGAGAGATCATTAGCTGATATTTCACTGGGGTTTTTTGTTCGCCTTCCTCTGGATCAATATACTGTACGTATAAATATAGGATAAAGTATGCAATCTAAACTTTGCAAAGGTTGAATTTCATGGTTGTCAGTGTGTCTTTTTTTTTTTTTTTTTTTTTTTTTTTTAAGGGAAAAAGAAACATGCTTATTAAGTAGGTCACTGCAAGTGTTGTGTGAGAAATCAGTTTACTGCTATTAGATGGACTAGCAACACTGGTACGTAGGGAAAAGCAGTGAATTCCATACCCAAGATTGATGCCCATTGGATAGCCTCTAAACTTAAAAAAAAAAATAAAAGAGGGGGGGGGGAGGAAAGATAATATCCCACAAGGAGTTTTCTGATGGCAAGGAAACTAAAGCGGAAACAGAGAATAGGCTTTATTCATAGAGTTTCATTCGGTTCCAACGCATTTAAGAAATTCACTTCCGATGAATTCATGCAGCCACCTCAGAGGTAAACTATTGGCAGAACATTTCTGGCAATCTTATCCATACTGCAGCCATCCAAAGGGTGGGAAAGGGAGCACGGACGTTCATATTACTCAATGTCAGGTGGGTGATTTAAGGCGAAATGACTGGAGAAGTTGCCAATCGGTTGTGATCTCCCACGATTGAAACATTTAAGCTCTTTTTTTTTTTTTTTTAAATACCAGTCTTTATTGTAGCTCGTGAGTTTTCAGAACAATTCTTAACAAACCAGTGTTTTCCAAAACGTTTAGTTATGGGTCTACACGCAGTTTGCATTACAGTGCAATGATAGGTATCTATGGACATAGCGTACAGCAGGGAAGTAAAAATACTGGACTCAATGAGGATGGCATGAAAGAGCACAAGCTAATGTTATGTACAACCCACGTGGCATAAAGAACATGATGCCACATGAATACAGGGCCTGCTTATTCCACTAATTAAGTACAACGCAAATAGCGTTCCTGTAGTGAGCATCAATAAAAACTGGCATGAGGTCTCTGCGAAGGCAATGAATTGGTCAAAGGAAAAAGTCATGTCCTTCATGCTGACCTCCTTTTGGCCGCATCTTCTGACCTACTTACTTAGAGGAACAGATACTGTAGCTTGCCTGACGGACACTGGCAGAGTTCTCTTATCTGCTGCCAGGTCCATCAGAGCTTAGCATATGCTGATGGGAGCACAAAGCACACATTCATGCAGCTAAATCGAGGCAGGGCCTTTCCCCGGCTCTGATGAAATGCAGCATGCTCACTGGCCCACGACTGGTTCAAAGGGCATTATATTTACTGGTACCGATCAAGTGCTCCTTACTGCATGTTGAACGCAGATGAGAAGTGCCCTCTATTGTGACTTCCCTGTCAGAAGGGCTTTTAATGTACTGTGCAATACACAATAAGGGAGGGAGGGGGTGGGGGGGGGGCAGGAAGAATAGACCAAGAACCCAAAAATGCCAACTGAGATATGCAAACCAAATAGACGAAAACGTAAATCAATACAACTCCCGAAAAAAGGCGCAAGTCAAAAATAAGATAAAAACCACAAAAAAGTCCAGGGGAAAAAAAAAGGCGAATTCAAAATTACCTACCATAAAATATGGAAGTGGATTAGTATTGTTCGATGGATGGCGACCAGCATTTTAGCTACATTTGTGCCTCTATCAATTACTGCCGGATTATATTGTGACGGATTGAGAGTAGATACTGGTGACGGTAGGGGTAGCTGGCATCACAAAACTGGGATGAAGCCTAGCTAGCTACCCCTAAATCCATTTAACTTGGCCACCTATGTAAGGCTTATTTCAGCCAAATGTACTTTAATATCTGGGGAAGAACAGGGAATGTGTAAATGTAACCCATTTCTGTAAGAATGTATTTCAAAGCATGTATTCTTTATTCTATGTGACAATCCTTCCCCGAGTTTAGAAAGCCAGCATTGTGTGCCACATCAGACTTACGTGATTTGTTGCCTGTGTACTGTAATGTGCATTGGGTGTCAGCCTTGCAAGAAAGTAAATTAGATATCCGACTGTTACTGTCATTTCTATGGAGAAAGACTCAGCAATCCACTTAGTTTGAAGCTTGCCATAGAAATTATAGAATTAAAACCAGGGTTGGGACAGCTAGGTGTCAGGACTCCTGGGGAGAGGTGAAAGGCTGCTGAGCAAATCTGCGAGTAAGAGCATTGTACTGGCCTGACTCTAGGGCTCCTACCCAGTGAGAGGTCTTGAGTGCCTTAGAACACCCCCTCTGGCTTTCTTGGCACCAACTCAATCCTTGCTCCGATTGGCCAGCAGCTCCTGTCCCATGTAAAAGATAGCCACCGAGGGCTATATAAGTGGGCTGCTGATCAGAACATTAGAGACAGAGACATTCTGTGGAGGAGTATGGATCTTGACTGTGACCAGTTGGAGACACATGTCAGAGTGGCTGCTGTGTGATCAGCACTCTGATATCTTGGACGAGAAGCGGACAGGGCAAGCCTTCTTGAAGCAGGCCGCTGCACCTAGCGAGGCTAGAGTCTACTCCCCAGATCCCCAGTTTGTATTGTATCTTGTTTTGTGCATCTTTGTTTTGTCTGCTGGCGTGCCAGAATAAACCTCATTTTATTCACAACCGTGTCCCATCTGGTGCTAGTGATCCCGGTGGTTTCGGTATAAAAGTACTGGTCTCCTGTGGCAATAATCATTTGAGGAACCATGCATACGTAAAAGGTGAGTCGGCTAGTTAGGTGTGTGTGCATTAACCCGTCACATGTATAACAGTCACGTGCTCACAGGTTTGCCGTACGTGACAAATGTGAGTTTGAGGGGAGATATTATTCATTTGAGGGACCTTGCGAGGTGAAGATTGGATCAGCCATATAGCTGTGTGTATTACCTCTTGCCCCATACAAAGATCATGTGCTCATAGGTGTCAAGTACGGCAGAGGTGCTCAAGTCCTCAAGCCTCCTCCAACAGGTCAGGTTTTCAGGATATCCTAGCTTCAGCAAAGGTGGCTCAATCAGAGGCTCAGTCTTCGACAGCATAACCTGTGCTGAAGCTGGGATATCCTGAAACCTGACCTGTTGAGAGGCTTTAGGACTGGAGTTAAGCACCAGTGCCCTACGTGACAAATGGCGATAAATAAATATCTCAATTAGGTGACCCAGCTGTTAAACAGCCTTCAAAGTTAATAGAACACAGGGTGAAGAGTAAAAAAAACATTCAGGGCTGCTTCCAACATCTCTTCCCTCTATATAACGTTAACAGGAGGTGGACGTTTTCCCATTTATTTCTTGCAAACTGCCGCCGATGCCTCTTTGGATAATATAGACTATGGCCCCAAGTTTGCATCATAACAATATTACCAATAATGAACAGACTATGTAAAACTGTGAAAGTCAGACTACCCAATACTTCTAAAATGCCATACGAAATGAGATCAATCGGGGATTTGTTCAAATGAAGAGTGAACAAAATAAACACTCAGATATTGTCCCATTCCCCTTCGATCCACACAGAGATGTGTGGTGAGAACGGACCTGCAAATCCCCGTGGGCAGCCATCCTACCAAGTAAGAATCGAGTTGTTGCCGGTGACGGACTGGTCAGTCCGTGTGGTGCATAGCACAGGTGCTACATTTAAGGCGCCCAGGCACTGTTCATTGCCGAGGCAATATTACAGTACTGCAGACCGACTTTTCCAACTGAGACTGAACTTTAGCAATAAAACTACAGGTTTAAAATGGCTTGCTACAGGTGTGTGACGCTTTCCATTTCTTCCCAGTATCCCCGGTTCAAAAAAACCCCACAAAAATGCATGCATTTTATTGCATAACCGCAAATAAAAATACCACGTATGAGCACGCTGGTCTCAGACAGGACCACATATCTGCCTTTCCCTGTAATCTCTCAGCATACAGTACAATGCACTGTGACGCTTGTTTATTTTATACAGCAAGCAGAATCTGATAAGGCCTCAGAGGCCTTCAAAACAATTTATTAGTTCCTGGTTGAACCATTTTATTTCTGCTTACCAGTTCATATAAATAAAAGACGCAATATAATGTTTAAAGCCACATCTTATCAAGTTACACATCATCATTACAGCACAGATAGATCTGTGGAAGACATACGGATGTGCTCATGGGGTCCTCTAGCAAACTTTTTTTTTTGTTCACTGCTATTGTCACACCATACAGTGTAGACAATTATTTCAGTGAGTGATATACAAATGAGCACACCATATTGTACATAATAATAATAATAATAATAATAATAATAATAATATCTCCCCAAACCTCATAATCCCCCAGCTAGTTACCCCTCAGCTATAACCTTGGGAATTGCACTCTGCCTCCACAAATTTAAAGAAGGTTATTTATTAAAGTGTGATAGTGCCGATCAGGGCACTATGGCATGAAAACTCCTATTCAATGAGTTTCAACTGAATTCAACAGGAGTAGATAGTGCTCCGATCTAAACTATAGCAGTTTCATCTTAATAACCCACAATGTGTTTAAAACGGTCCGGATAGTTCCTACTAAACCTGGCTCTATATCCCAGCTCATCAGTAGCACTACTATTTATCAAAGTAAAAAAGGGGTACAGAGGAGTGCTTACAAAAACTGCCCCCTGGGATGCAGCTCAATTCATAATTAAGGTACATCGAAAAAATAGAACAAACAAACAGCACTCATGTCATATCAAAAATATTTATTCATCCATAAACTATCAATGTTTTGGTCCCAACGTTGATAGTTTATGGATTAATAAACATTTTGTATTTTTGATACAATAAAAGAGCCGTGTTCGACTTCCATTCATCGAGCCCCCAAAGCACGCTGCTTCAGTGTTACTTTTGATGTCTCTTTCCTTCTCCGTTCACGCTCTACAGCGTGCGGCTTCTTCTCCCACACCACTGCTGGATCAGAACCGGTGCACCTCCGGTATGGGCCAGAGCACACCTGTGGGAGCCCATTGCATGACATACTACTCAGGCAACACATCCCTCATTGGGTAATGTACTGTCAAATAAACCTAAGGTTTTTGTTTTATTTAACTCAGCTGTCAACATCTTGTGACCTATTTATTACTTTTAGCACATTGCACATTCAGGTGGCTAATTATAACACAGGCGCTTCCATTCTCTGAATAAAGCGGTTGTGTGCTTGAAAGCCCATAACCTACATAAACAAATTGCTTTACTGATATTGATCAAGTATGAACCCAGTGGTTTTGAAGCTCCTGCTTGCTTTAGTCGGCGCTCGGAAAGGATATAGGGAAAAAATGTGTTATTTTGGAACACTTTGAAATAGGCATTGGAGTTTTAACGAAGGGCAAAGGTCTGCTATTTAATTTATTTTACGCTGTTTGCAATATATTTATACACTTGTATATCTCCATCTTTATATATCTCCCAATTCATCCTGGATTACTTGTGCTGACCATTAACACCATATCCACATTTAATAGCCCGACCTTTATTCAGTGATCAGTCTCAGTGACACCCAATTATTTTACTAACTACTATGGGGTCCCGAACCTGCCATTTGTCTCCAAACTGCTTAAACGTCGCATCTTCTTCCGCCTGCTAAACGTCATCAATCCCCATGCCCACCGAGACGCGCTACAACCGGGTTTTGGTACAGCTCACTTGACTGAAATCGTCCATACCAGATAGTTAATGATCTCCATGAAGATAAATCTCAAGGTCATTTCTCCCTCCATATTCTACTTCATCTACTTGCGGCTTTCAGCACTGTTGACCACGCTCTTGTCCTCGGTATCTGTAATTAAGCCCTATGCTGGTTCTCTTCATACCTCTTCCATCTCTCTTGCCAATATGTCTTCATCCCCTGTTGCTCTGTTCTGTACTGAGGGACTGTTCTGGGATCTCTCTTTTCTACACTCTGTGACCTCATCAACTCCTTAGTCCTCTGCGAGGTGATACCTGAAGCAATTGGCATCTATAGTATCTACCAACCCCTAACCTCACAACCTCAGTCCAATTTTAAGTCCGGGATTGACACGTGTGTATTTCCTGGTGGATGGCGCTCCTCCACAATATGTCTAAATCCTCCTAACCCTGGTCCAAATAGTTAGTTTAGGGGTAATTAAATATTCCCAAGTCAATTACAAGTTGTTAAAAAATATATTAAAAAAGTTTTGACTCTACGTGGGACTACCCTTTTGACTCTCTGCTACCACAACAGCCAACAAAACATTGCAATGTGTATAATAAGGCCCTGTGAGCTGAGCACTGTGGGTTACTAGGTTAAAAAACAAAACCCCAATTTTAAAGCAGCAGTCACCATTTTGTTTTTATTCCACCCTCCATTTGTTTTTTTGTTTTTTGTTTTTTTTAAACCAAAAATGAGAAGCAGTGCGTCCCCAGAGCTGAAACACGTTGATGCGTGCCAACAGGAAGCCGCAATGTTTAAAAAAAAAAAACAGGTGTGGGGACCCCCTACTTCTCATCCTGGTTAAAAGGGAAACATAGGGTATTCTTGGAAGCAACACTTCATTTCATTACCCCAAACTCCTGCAAAAATAAAAATCATGACCAAGATAAAAACAAAAAAAAAGGAGATAAAAGCCCCAAGGCAAAGTAGAAAAAAACCCACATAATTATGTACGGAACAAAGGCAGGGGGGGGGGGGGGAAATAATCTACGTTTACTGACAATTGTAAGGTGAGAACTTCCCTGATTTATTATAGGTGTCGGGCAAAACTGAAAGTGTTCCCTGAAACCCGAGATTCCTTTCTTTCCTTCCCCACGCATCTTTAAGCGGCGGCAGCGGAGGTTTCAGCTGTCACCATTACATGCCCTGCAGGGAATTCTTGCTTTCATCTGCCATCTCTTTATATTACACAACAATGAGGCCGAACAAATCCTTCACTCCCAGCATTACCTGCTTTACAGAGCCTTATATTCAGAGGTTTCAGTGCAATTGTGTGCAGACTACCACTACTTGGCCATCTTTTGTTTGCTATTTTTCTACAAAATGTAAACGTTTCAGGTTTAAAAAAATAAATTAAAAAAAAAGGGGGGGGGGGGGGACTTGTATTCACCTTTTAAAATGAAGTCCCCAGAGGGTTCAGCTATTGTTCAAAAGGTTTCGAATTTCTTGATAATCAGGCAAAAAAAACACATAAATATAAGCCGTATTTTAACTGGTAAAGCTGCTTTTTACAATAATGAGCCCTTTAAAAAAATTTAAAAAAAAAATGCTAATGAACAGTAGATTATGGAGGACTGTAGTGTGCGGGCAGCAGGGGAACACATCACACACAACCAACAAGTGTGTTAGCATTGGGCACACCTGCAAACTCACTAGAACAAGAGTGCGATAATTATCCAGTCTGTCTTCAGATCGTCCTCTTATTACAGGGGTGGCCAACTCCAGCCCCCCCATCCCCTTCTCAACAGGTCAGGTTTAAGGATATCCCTGCTTCAGCACAGGTGGCTCAATCAGTGACTAAGTGGAATACTGAGCCACTGATCGAGCTACCTGTGCTGAAGCAAGGATATCCTTAAAACCTGACCTGTTGAGAAGGGGAAGGGGGGGGGGGGGTCTTGAGGACTGCATTTGGCCACCGCTGTTCTAATACACCATCTATCATGGTCACACAGCTGATCTGGAGTTGGCTATGAGCCACAGTGGCGCTGGGTGTGAAGAGGTCAGTTGTGGCAGGCAGCTCTAGTGCATTATAAGATGCAGCCGAGGGGATAGTTTGAGTGCACGCTTCCCATTGCAGCCGCTTTCCCAGTGACTAACCATCAGTAACTACATGTAGAGTGAGATAAGACAGACTTGGAAGGCAGCTGTGTAGTAATAAAACTCAGTAGGGGATCTTATGATTAGCCGGCAAAGTTTGTTTAGACTGGGAATCATGACCACACTATATTATATATTTATGGGCTCTATTTATCATTCACACTTGGGGGGGGGGGTTGCAAATTACTATGGGGTAAAAATATGAATGTATAACACACACACACACACGTCTAAAACAGAAAAAAGTAACTAGAGTAGCAGCTGGTGACTGACACAGACTTAACCCCACTAATAAATGAGACAGAACCAGCAGATAGTTCACAGCCTGATAGCCCAATTACTCGAGTTTGTACAATAAGAGGTCTTGGTCAACAAGGAACTTGCTTCTGATTTACCACTAAGAATCTGGTGGTGGTGGAGAAAGCAAAAAACTATACAACACTCATATTATAAAATACCCATCTCTCTTTAATGTAATGCTACTTAAAAGCCTGCAATCCATATATCTCTCACATTTTAATTTGGCCTGTAACTGTTACATACGCCTATAACATATTATCTCTTACTGTGCATGAAATGTCTTGTATATAATGTATAACCCTGCTCACTTAATGTAACTATGTATTTGTAACCATGTATTATTTGTCATCATAACTCTATGCCCAGGAGATACTTGAAAACGAGAGGTAACTCTCAATGTATTACTTCCTGGTAAAACATTATATAAATATAATAATATATAACTAAGCATTGGTTACCGCTTAATTAAACATTCTGCATCAAGTGCGCAATTCAAAATAATGGACACTTGCCCGATTTCTTCTTAGAGATTCTCTAGTTACATCTATTGGCCAAATGTGGCGAGCAATCAGAAACAACTATATATGACGTACAGGCTTTAAAAAGCAGCGAGGATTTAAAGGGATGTGTGCTGCGAATGTTTATTTCTGTATATGCTGTGATACTGTACCAGCAGAGATTCGGTACGTACACTTTATAGCAGTGTTCTCCTCCAATGTTTCCTCCAGGCCGTGCCAGGTTTTGGGAATAACCAATGCACTTGCATCCAGTTGAATGCACTTTTTTGTTTTTTACATATACAAATAGTTGGGTGGCTTCAGAACACTTGTGGCCACGAGGGGAGGTTATGGAAAACACAGCTTTACAGGATGATTGAACAATGTACTTACCCCTGTCCAATCTTTTCAAACCGGGTATATTTCTTCTTTGGGTCTCCCACGCTCACTATGCTTCCTGTACAAGAAAGTTTGTGTGACATGAAAGAAAGTCCCATTGCTGATTTATAAACTTCAATAGAGTAAGAATATTTTATTCAATATAATTGATATTTCATTCTGTGTAGCTCCTTAAAGCAGAAATGAGAGAGGCGGAGAGAGAGGCGGAGAGAGAGAGGCGGAGAGAGAGGCGGAGAGAGAGGCAGAGAGAAACACCAAAGAGCCTAACCAAGGAAAGAGCAACCCTGTTTTATCACCAGGAACCCCTTTAGTTATGGAGAATTTCACCAGGGACGCACTAGTGCAAAACATGGGAAGCTTGTTAATGAGAGTGAAGTGTGACATTGTGACACGCCCCTCCCCGATTGGCTCGCTGGAGATGATGCAGGCAGCTATTTGGATTTCCCAGTGGGCAAGAAAATTGTGGACAAGTTTCTTCAGAACCAGATCTCCGCGTGATAAGAAAGCCAGTTTTGCTCCAGGAAACAGGGTTCCGGAGAGAATTAAACATATGCATGCAATAAATCCATATTTTATAGCTGGGTGAAAGTGGTCAGCCCTACATTAAGCAAATAGATGGTCAAGTGGTTCTCCATAATGATGGAAAGAAGAAGATCTGCTTTGCATGATACGGAAGAAACCCTTGAAAGATCTCACTGTTACTGTTGAGGTAAACAGAAGAGGGGTTTCCCGGCCAGATCGCATTCAGTGCTCAAACCCTGAGAAAACGAGCAGAAAGCCCATGACGTAGCTAGTACATAAATGGGGCCCCTGGAGTTACATAGTTGATGAGGTTGAAAAAATACGTACGTTTATCAAGTTCAACCTATGCTACATTTAGACAACAGATACTTTATCCTATATCCATACTTACAGTATATTGATCCAGAGGAAGGCAAACACAAACCCCAGTGACATATCATCCAATAATATCTCATAAGGGGAAAAATAAATTCCTTCCTGACTAAGAATTGGCAATCAAATTTCTTCCTGGATCAACATCCTTCCCATGTTTACTTATTTGGTATATCCCTGTATACCTTCCCTTTCTGAAAAGATGTCCAACGTTTTTTGAACAAATCTATTATATCTGCCATCACAGTCTCCATGGGTAGACATGGGAGTGCCAGACATTTATTTATTTTATATAGTGCTCTTATCCAGGGAGCTGTAGGCACAGGGAGATAAAGTGACTTGCCCAAGGTCACAAGGGGCAGACACTGAGGTTTGGACCAGGCTCCCCTGATTCAAAATCAGTGTCATTGTTCAGTCACTGAGCCACTCCTTCCCCCCACTGCAGAGGTAGCTACGTGATGGGGGGCACTCAAGGGGTTAAACGATCGACACACACATACACACACACAGTGATACATACTCAATTTCTCCAGGATCTCCTCATCTGACATCTTTGCCTTTTTCTTCGTCTTCTCTGTGTTCTTTGCCGCTGCCTCTGCGGGCGTTGTGCTGTTTTCAGAAGGTGTGGAGATTGGCGACGTTGCCACGTCCTTAGTGGGAGCAGGGGGCAGAGGCTCAATAACGGAGCGCGTGTATATCTGGGACACGGAAGGACAGCACCAATCAATGGCTTGAAAACCAAATACAAGTATACAGACGGCTACAATAAAGGCGAGTTATCAGCAGGGTTGGTGAATGGGTGGCAGAGGGGTATACGTGTGTTCTTTAATGACTGTAGGGCAATATCATAGAGCTACCAAAAGGAAAGGATGAGACTTTGTAGGTATATAGGAGGGTCATGGTACATATGGTATATTTATAAAGTGTCTATGGGGGAGATTCACGTCACTCAGTGGCGGCTGGAGGTGGAACACCCTGTATTGGCGCTTACTGGAAACCCGGCATATGTACCAAGTGTGGTAAAGTTCTGGGGCAAAAAGAACCTGCACCATACGCATCAAAGGAAACATCCCACTGGAAGCAAAATTATTTTCTTTCCTTGGATATCTGTACTATTTCTCCTCCATTCCTCCTCCCCCCCCAAAAAAACAAATAATCTAATTACTTTTGCCTTGATCTATAGACCCCTTGGGGGTCTCCTCTGCAACGGAAGAGCTTTCAATATCTCCGTGCTTTTCACGCCCTCTCTCCGGGACACCCCAGCAAGTCCGCATTTTAGGGATAACCAGCATAAATAAAAGTGCAATGATGTGAGCTTCGGAAATCATCCGATTATTCCTGCGATCTGGTCTGGCTGGGGTGTCCCAAGGCGTGGGCTGAGAGACCCCTATACTGTACTGAATTCTGCCATGTTACAATAACACTGGGTTTACAGGCTTTACCAAGAGGTAACTATAAGTATGTCATTAAAGCGAGGGTGGAGGTGGGGGCACGATGGCCTTGCTGATCCCTGACCGAATAGTAGGTTTAAAAAAAATAAAAAAAAAAAGTGGTGAAGACGAAGCTTTGTTTTTTTTTAAATGCAATAGGAAACGGCATGAAATAGGTTTATATAGTGAGGATGGAGCGGCTGCAGACTGCTAATTATGGTTTATATCCAAATAAAGACTGACTCCTGATAGGCCACTTAGTCTGCTCATTTAGCCTACTTGGCACAAAATGATGCACACTACTACACTTAATTGGTACTTTTGATTTCTAAAGGGTTTGTGCCCTGTACATCTATTTAGTCAAAAGTGAGACATTGCTTTGGTGTCTGCACTACAAACGTACAGCGGACCAGGACTGTACCGCTCACCTTGCCCTCTCATACAGATCACAGACGTAAACGCCTGCGTCTGAAACGCTTTATTCTGCTCTACCCCCCAGCTGCCCCTTTGCTCTGCAGGAGATGAAGAGCCTTCATACGCACCGATTTTGTGTGCTCGGGACGCGGGGCAACGACAGGTGGTGGGGCTGCCTCATCTTCGTCATCTTCATCTTCTGACACGGGAGGCACCGCTGGGGTCTCCGATACAGATCTTGCATTCTACATTTTGAACAGATATATAGATATGGTAGAACCAACAGGTTTAGGTTGTACATGTTCATCAAACACGTTTAAAAAAAAAAAAAAAGAATATTGCACTGACAGCCACTTGTGCTGAAGCAGGGATATTCTGAAAACCTGACCTGTTGGTAGCCCTTAGAACAGGGGTTGGCCACCCCTGATATGTAACCTTTTTATAATTAGCTAAACAATGATTGTGTCTTAACAGCTTAGTATCCCCGGCTCTGAATTACACTACACATTTTAGGCGTTCCCCAGCAGTAAACAGGCGGACCTGTTAGAAAAACTCTGCAGGCTCTTTAACACAAAAAAAACTCCCCTTTCTGCAAATTCATTGTTTTATACTACCCATCAACATGGCAAACAGGCTCATTGTAATCCCACCGAATACTACTGTGCATATTGAATATGTAACATGTATAATATATCCACTTGCACTACGACCATTGGACACAATGCTTTAGGCAGGTTTACGATGCAGACGGTTTCTCATCAATAGATGGCTGTATTCCTTCATTTAGTGGGTCTTTCCCTATACAGTACAGTGTTGCCCAATCTGCCCTTCCTCGTTGTACTATTCCTCCCAAAGAAAGATACAGTCTGTATTGTGCTACTTTAATTATACCGTTATTGGAAGATGATTAGAATACACTACATTTAACCCCGTTACTGTATCCAATAAAAAGTTTTATAAAAAGCTATAAAACACAGATTTTACTGCTCTAACACTACAAAACTACAAAACTACCAATAGGCTTACAGCTGCCTGACAATCTAAACTGGTCTATACAAGCCAAGTAATATTAACTGGCTTGTTTGTAAGTAACTACTCATAAATGTGTCATTAGCTGATGTATTTAAATTGGCTGAAAAGAGTCTTCGTGAAACACATTCAGCAAAAGAAAGCAGCGGATGTTACACTTAAATTACAAGCATATGTCAGGCTAAAACCCAGTTATCGTAGGAGCAGCTCTTGTGCTGGACACCCACAATCCTCTGGAAATGAACATGCTGCTGTATATAAAGCTATATCAAAGATGACCAACTCATACACGCCATGTAAACCGGTTATCTGTCATGTTATCGCCACTGTCCTCCATCACCTGAAAGCACTCGGCTGTCGCTTCCTGCTACAAGCTCCTGTTTCTAACATTTCCACAGCTCTGTAAAATGAACACACAACCCGCTGCCCGCACACTTTTGCCAACTAATGTACGTTCTTTATACTTGCTACACTTCTGCCCATTTTGTATTACATTCTCCTGTATTAAGACTTCCCTAATCTCTGCGATGTGCTACATAATATACAATTAAGGACTTCTTCTATTTAAGAAAATGGAGATCTCAAAAATAATTTCAGATGTTGACAGGGTCATCTACCCCTCGAGTGCCACATGACGGTGGGGCCATGTCCCACCCTGGTGACTTTTGGTTGTTGCCCAACAACTAGGCCTTATTGCTGGTCAGCGAGCAGAGATCCCAATCAGGACCTCCCCCATCCATTCCTGATGCCACACTACCCATCACATTGCCCTGAAGCCTGAAGGCAGCACCCTGGACATTCCAGCAAACGTCAAGACAGAAACCAGCCATGGGAACGGGCTCTTTCATGAATTACTGCTGGCGGTGACTAGGCAGTGAGACAGGAACCGTGCAAACTCAACCGGGATCCCCTGACCAGGTGAGTGCTGAAGTCACTACAAATTATATTTTGTGTAAAAAGGGGACTGATCTTGACAACTGAATAGATCCTTCAAAAAAAAAAAGGAAACCAGTGAATTCACATTAGTGGAACTTAATTTGGAACTACAATTTGAGCAAATTCAGACAGAGGAAATGCCAGGTATAAGAAATAAACTGGAAAAAAATAAACATCTCTGACACGGTCACCTTTTTGGTTATGTGGTTCTCAGATTCCTGCACATTATAGGACACTAGGGCAGAAGGCTGGAAGACCCCGAAATACCATGCCACAACTAAACTACAAACAGGCACAATCCTTGGGCTGCCAAGTTTCTTTGACAGTAGTTTCTTTTTGTAGCCACTTAGAGAGAACAGGCTTTAGAAAAAAAAAAAAATAATACACTGCCACTGCCTTAAAACCCTGTTCCCGTAACCATTTGGCTCCCAAAATGAGCGGTAACACGTTACAGGGCCCCCACTCTGGCAGAGACGGGATCAAGCCCCGAGCATGCCAATACCTGCATGACGTCAATAGATGAATCTGCCAAACGCAATCCCCTTCACTGGTTTCAGAGATGGAACCACCGTTGTGCTCGGTGAAGTAGTCAAAAGACTAAAGTAAAGTGGGAAAATAAAACATGGCAAACTTACCGTTGTGACTGCGGAATTATAAACGTCTAGGGAGTTCTCTAGAAGAAAAGAAAATAGAAGATAGAAACATGTTGAAAGCATCAATAATTTCCTGCCAAAATATAATCATTCATTTGCCAAAACTATCCTACGCTGCTGGAGACAAACAAATCATAGTTTATTGTTAAGCGAGGAAAAGGCACGTCTCACCAGTGTACACAAACACATTTTATAATACACATATCTATGACACGCAGATCAATACATCGTGTATGTATATACGCACAGCCACACATGCTCATCTGAGCTCTGCCTGGGACCATCTCCTGCCCACACCCTAAAACCATTGTCCTGCAATGCCCCACTACCTGTTTAACTCTTCCCAGTAGACGCCCAATATCTTCTCTCGACCTGCCAGTCAAATCTAAAAAAAAAGCGCATCTTCTGAACGCAGAATTTCAAATCGCCTGGACCGCGTCTCGCCAAGCAGGAGAGAACGGACACGGACCCCATGGGACTCAAAAGTGTTTGCCAATCGCAGGAGCAAAAAAATCAGCAGCAGGAATGCCAGCCAACTCAAACAATGCTGATATGTCGGACATGGATGTCAGCCACAGAGCAGCACGGAGATAGATCCGGAGAGAAGCAGCGGGGGGGAGGAAGAGGATGCTCAAATGACTCATTTCGGAAACAATTGGAAGCAATTGCTTTACTTGTAGAAATCCCTATACACAAAAGCTTATCAGATGTCTGAACACTGGTTGGACTAGAACACGGCTGACAAAAAAATGTTTTACCCCTCGCTCAAAAATGTAGTGATCGCACGGACGCAAAAATAAAAAATTGGTACAGTGAAAACTCACCAGTTTATAGCAGCAGGAAACACCTCGGGTTATTTGTCCAAGAACATCCTGGAGCCCACCAAAAAATTAAATGCCACGCACTCACCAGCAATAACTTGCCAGCTAAATTATACTACCCATCATGCTGGGCAATTGCCAGTTTAAATGAAGCATTTCATCTGAGGGCAATCCATGAGCAGCCAGGTTATACAAGGGGGCTCCTTACCTGTGAAGCTCATGTACTTCTGGCTGTGGGAGGTTTTCTTGGAGTTGTAAAATTCCAGCACGTCCAGCACTGCCTGGGGGTTCTTCTTCTGCTCGGACTTGGTGATGTTGGAGGTCTGCAGTAGCCGAGCCCATTGCTCTGGCATTCCCTGGAAGGTTACAGGATTAGCGGATTAGAGGCTCAACGTACAGAGTGCTGTGTGGCCACAGGAGCGAAGAACCTCTGTCGTACATAGCGGGGGTTAATATGTGCACTTCTGCCCTATATTAGTATTTGAAGAGCCAGAACCCCATATTTGAATGCATAGCATTAACAATGGCTGATTTTAAATATTCCAAACTACTGCCCTACAGTATATCATATTTATGTTTTTCGTCTTTTATACTTCAGGGAGGGGGTGACCCTGAAAGCCACATATCTCATTAGGGTGCCTGGAGACGAGACTAGTTTCAACTCAGAGAAAGCATGTGAGACATGTCTCTTTTACCCCTTTTATTTTCTAATTTACCAGCAGTAAAAAAAAAATCTTGGGACTGTCACTTGAACCACTTCTAACACAAACCCTGTGCTTTTTGTGACAGCTTTAACATCGTGCCAACTTAATTTGCAGAGTTACTAAAGGTTCCCAGGTAATTCATGTAAACTGCGAGCTCCCCAGTTCAAACTCCACATGATAAATCCCCCGCCCAAAACTCATTGTACACACCAAAGGCTGCTAGATGTACGTTCTGGTCCAGATTGTGGCTTAATGTGGGGACACCCTAGCGTGGCATTGCAACAGCAATTCTCAGCCCCAGTTCCTAGACCCGAAGAGCTTTATTACTTCTTCAAAATGAACAACCTCTGAAACTGCAAAACTAAATCAAAGGACCCGGACAAAATCAATAGAAGCGAGTCAGAAGGTTAGAAGGCGCTCAGAAAGAAGCACAACATGTGTTTGCTTTGCGCGTGGCTGGTTGGACACAACCTTCTCCATCTGGCAGAGTATGCTACAATCCTCAGGCAATGTCGCCTGGGCACAGTTTATATTTGCCAGTATAAATCTGTACAAGACCTCATATCTTTCTGTCCCAGATTGTTATTGAGGGGATTTTTGTACAGCGCTTTATTCAAAATAGATATATCTCAATTGGGGAATTTTGCCATCTGTTCTGACACGAACGTTCGGAAAATGCCAATACTTTTTTTTTTGTTTGTTTGTTTAGTTTCGCTTCTATGATCCCTTCCCCCAATCCCATTAATAGGTTTAACCCCTTTAACAGGTTACTGGGGCTGCTCTGATTGACAAGTTAGTTATTTATATTTTAACATTTACCATTTCCATGGGACACAAATTCTTTGGGGGTGGGGGGGGAGGTTACACTCTTTACTGCCTTGCCTTGGAGGAGACCGTCCATGCTCCAAGCACTCGCCTTGTTTGCAAAGTAATGGTGATGCTACCTTTAGTAAAACACAAACTGAAGAAGCTGACCTGCTTGAATCCAGCGTTTCCCAGAGAAAATAAATATATATAAAATATATATACAGTATATAGCAAATGGAAATATTACTGTGTGCTCATTTGCATGTCTTAGACAGGTCTGCAGCCCTGCCTTTCCCCATTATCACCACGCATACAGTGCTTCCACTGCAGCAAGGAATTCTGGGAAGTGACATGCAAATGAGCACACTGTGCCACCTTTTGCTTTAAAACCATATAACATACACCGGTATATAACATATTTATATATATAAAAATGTTTTAACATACAAAAAAGCAGGACCGTTACTTTAAGTGTCATTTTCTTCCTTAAAAAGATTCAATAACTCTGAGAAGTAGTTGTAAATGGGATTATGTAGCATGGCCCTCTTTAGCAGAGGAAGGAGAAGTTCATGCATGGTTGGTAGAGAAGTCCACATGGCCGTTCCCATCGACTTACCGTAAATTCTCCCGTCACAGAGTCAAAGCCAACATGGATCGTGTGCTCAAAGTCTGAGGGAAGGGAGATCTCCGGCCTCTCTTTGTCTTTCTTTTTATTGGCTGGGAGAGGGGGAGAGGGGGAGAGAGAGGGAGAGAGAGGGAGAGAGAGGGAGAGAGAGGGAGAGAGAGAGAGAGAGGGGGAGAGAGAGAGAGAGAGGGAGAGAGGGGGGGGAGAGAGAGAGAGAGAGAGAGAGAGAGAGGGAGAGATGGAGGGAGAGAGAGAGGGGGAGAGAGAGAGAGAGAGAGAGAGAGAGAGAGAGAGGGGGAGAGAGAGAGAGAGAGGGCGAGAGAGAGAGGGAGAGAGAGAGGGCGAGAGAGAGAGGGCGAGAGAGGGAGAGAGGGCGAGAGAGAGAGGGAGAGAGGGCGAGAGAGAGAGGGAGAGAGGGCGAGAGAGAGAGAGGGCGAGAGAGAGAGAGGGCGAGAGAGAGAGGGAGGGAGAGGGAGGGAGAGAGAGGGAGAGCAGTCAGAAATCATTAAGTGATGGAATATACAAAAACGTCGGAGGGGCACAGGGAAGCTCTTCACTTTCAATTTAACTCCTACACCGCCAGAGGGGCCTGAAGCATTATCGTTGTGTGTATCTGCAGGCGTGTTTGTGTATCAACGTATACATACATACCATGTATCAGTGTGTTTGGAAACATTAGAAATAAAGGGCAAAACGGATGTCACATGCGACGGGTCAATTTAAGGTGCGATCTGTTACACGCTTTAAAAAGTTACATATACATATATACATATAAAGGAAAATATGAAGTCTAACAAATCTTATGCGCTGGTCTTTCACCTATTAATTCTGTAGCAGTCCTGACATCTGTGAATACACTTTACTTTAATGCTACTCAGGAGTCAGCTATTTCCTCTCCTAACTCCCCCCCCCCCCCCCCATCCTGTGAAAAACCATGCATTACAGCAGCCTCTGGCAAAGAAGGGGTTAAAATAGGCAGTGTTGTAGGATTTTGTGAGACTACAGCTGACCTTTACCAGAGAACTCATAAAACACTTCAACAATACACTTGTCTTTTCCAAATGAGGGAATTCATTAAAGCAACTGCATGCACCGAAAACTTCACGCTCTGTGATCAAGCGAATCCGAAAGCAGAGGTGTCCGTCATCCACAGGGAACGTGTGCGCCTAGAATAGGGATTTCAGAGACGCTGGTGGAATGAGGAGCAGCTACTCATACTGCAGGCAAAGCGCCTTCATATGAAAAGCCGACACCTTGGGGTGGGGGGACTTGCAAGCTTCGGTAGGACACTTACGTCTAGTTAACGCGAACGGGGAATTTACTAGAGTATTGCAACGTTTACTTAGCGTTAACTATATTGGATATTTGTGAACATGAGATGCAAATGATGCATCATCAGAGCATCACCAATCCACTGAAGCCCGTTAAGGGTAACACAGGGATTTAAAGCTGCAGTTCAGTCTTTTTTTTTCTTACTTCAATAGTTTCATGTGGGCAATCTCTACTTACCTAAAGAACTGCATAGCTGCAGGTCAATTCGTTCTCCATGTATTGATCGGCGAAATTTGGTGACATCATTAGAGCTGGCATCTGTTTTTCTTCTGCCACTCAGTGGAAGCTCATGAATATTCATGAGCACTCCTGCACTGACATGTGCTAGAGGGAGGGCAGGGCTGACAAAGGGGTGTGCCAGGGCTTGTGACAGGACATGAAGGGGCAGTGCCTTAGCAAATGGTTGTTAAAATAGAATACAAGAAAATTGGTCTTTCAAAGTAGTTTTTTTAAAAACAGAAAATGCTAAAAGTATTTGTTCTTACTACAGAACTGATTTATTAAAAAAAAACACGCAGGATATAGACTGAACTGCAGCTTTAATGTTACGTTATTTAAGCAGTAGCTAAACTTTGCATTACTCCCATCCACAAACAAAAGGCCTTTGCAGAGTCTGGGCAGACCCAACGCCAAAGTTAGGCGCCATTTACACAGCTGCATTATTTCCTGGCGTTATTTCCCTCTTCACTCCAGCAAGAGCCCCATTTTTGGTGACTGGATCACTGTAACACGGAGACTTACTTCACATCGTGTTACTGGAAGATAACGCAATGCTATGCTACAATAACGTGACATTAAGCCTATGACACGGAGATGTAGTTCGGTTGTTAATGCATATACTTAGCAAATCTCCGCCGGCGCTACTCACCGCACCGCCGGCCGCTTCCCCGCCAAGGAAAGCCCCTAACCTTAACCCTTGCACTAAAAACCCCTAATACCCCCTAACTGCTAAATTAACCCTTAAATTAACTTACCTTGGCGGTCGGCAGCAGAGGGCCGAGTGGCAGAGCGTCACTCTGCGGCCGGACGCCGGCGGAGATTGGTCGCGGTGAGACAGCCACGGCCAAATGTCCCATTCTGTAATTAGCTCATTGAGGATACCCTGTCAACTTAGGGAACATAACATCCGGCCCTGTTTTAGGCACGGTCCCGTTATGGTTCCCGATTTACCGAAGCATAGTAAATATTTACCCTTCTACCTGCCAAACCTGTAGATATAACCTTCTACCTGCCAAACCTCTGTTTGTGTTAATCCTTTACATTTGCTGCACTCCTCTCACTAACCTCAGGAGGTCGAGTCCATAACTATGATTATGTTTCTCTTCAACAGCAATGCCCAGCTGTGCAGAGAACCGATAATATACAGCACTGCCCAGCTGTGCAGAGAACCGATAATATACAGCACTGCCCAGCTGTGCAGAGAACCGATAATATACAGCACTGCCCAGCTGTGCAGAGAACCGGTAATATACAGCACTGCCCAGCTGTGCAAAGAACCGATAAGATACAGCACTGCCCAGCTGTGCAGAGAACCGATAATATACAGCACTGCCCAGCTGTGCAGAGAACCGATAATATACAGCACTGCCCAGCTGTGCAGAGAACCGATAATATACAGCACTGCCCAGCTGTGCAGAGAACCGATAATATACAGCACTGCCCAGCTGCGCAGAGAACCGATAATATACAGCACTGCCCAGCTGCGCAGAGAACCGATAATATACAGCACTGCCCAGCTGTGAAGAGAACCGATAATATACAGCACTGCCCAGCTGCGCAGGGAACCGATAATATACAGCACTGCCCAGCTGCGCAGAGAACCGATAATATACAGCACTGCCCAGCTGCGCAGAGAACCGATAATATACAGCACTGCCCAGCTGTGCAGAGAACCGATAATATACAGCACTGCCCAGCTGCGCAGAGAACCGATAATATACAGCACTGCCCAGCACCGCAGAGAACCGATAATATACAGCACTGCCCAGCTGCGCAGAGAACCGATAATATACAGCACTGCCCAGCTGTGCAGAGAACCGATAATATACAGCACTGCCCAGCTGTGCAGAGAACCGATAATATACAGCACTGCCCAGCACCGCAGAGAACCGATAATATACAGCACTGCCCAGCTGCGCAGAGAACCGATAATATACAGCACTGCCCAGCTGTGCAGAGAACCGATAATATACAGCACTGCCCAGCTGTGCAGAGAACCGATAATATACAGCACTGCCCAGCTGCGCAGAGAACCGATAATATACAGCACTGCCCAGCTGTGCAGAGAACCGATAATATACAGCACTGCCCAGCTGCGCAGAGAACCGATAATATACAGCACTGCCCAGCTGTGCAGAGAACCGATAATATACAGCACTGCCCAGCTGTGCAGGGAACCGATAATATACAGCACTGCCCAGCTGTGCAGAGAACCGATAATATACAGCACTGCCCAGCTGTGCAGAGAACCGATAATATACAGCACTGCCCAGCTGTGCAGGGAACCGATAATATACAGCACTGCCCAGCTGTGCAGAGAACCGATAATATACAGCACTGCCCAGCTGCGCAGAGAACCGATAATATACAGCACTGCCCAGCAGCGCAGAGAACCGATAATATACAGCACTGCCCAGCTGCGCAGAGAACCGATAATATACAGCACTGCCCAGCTGCGCAGGGAACCGATAATATACAGCACTGCACAGCTGCGCAGAGAACCGATAATATACAGCACTGCCCAGCTGCGCAGAGAACCGATAATATACAGCACTGCCCAGCTGTGCAGAGAACCGATAATATACAGCACTGCCCAGCTGTGCAGAGAACCGATAATATACAGCACTGCCCAGCTGTGCAGAGAACCGATAATATACAGCACTGCCCAGCTGTGCAGAGAACCGATAATATACAGCACTGCCCAGCTGCGCAGAGAACCGATAATATACAGCGCTGCCCAGCTGTGCAGAGAACCGATAATATACAGCACTGCCCAGCTGTGCAGGGAACCGATAATATACAGCACTGCCCAGCTGCGCAGAGAACCGATAATATACAGCAATGCCCAGCTGTGCAGAGAACCGGTAATATACAACACTGCCCAGCTGTGCAGAGAACCGATAATATACAGCACTGCCCAGCTGTGCAGAGAACCGATAATATACAGCACTGCCCAGCACCGCAGAGAACCGATAATATACAGCACTGCCCAGCTGCGCAGAGAACCGATAATATACAGCACTGCCCAGCTGTGCAGGGAACCGATAATATACAGCACTGCCCAGCTGTGCAGAGAACCGATAATATACAGCACTGCCCAGCTGTGCAGAGAACCGATAATATACAGCACTGCCCAGCTGTGCAGAGAACCGATAATATACAGCACTGCCCAGCTGCGCAGAGAACCGATAATATACAGCACTGCCCAGCTGTGCAGGGAACCGATAATATACAGCACTGCCCAGCTGCGCAGGGAACCGATAATATACAGCACTGCCCAGCTGCGCAGAGAACCGATAATATACAGCACTGCCCAGCTGTGCAGACAACCGATAATATACAGCACTGCCCAGCTGCGCAGAGAACCGATAATATACAGCACTGCCCAGCTGTGCAGAGAACCGTTAATATACAGCACTGCCCAGCTGTGCAGAGAACCGATAATATACAGCACTGCCCAGCTGCGCAGAGAACCGATAATATACAGCACTGCCCAGCTGTGCAGAGAACCGATAATATACAGCACTGCCCAGCTGCGCAGAGAACCGATAATATACAGCACTGCCCAGCTGTGCAGGGAACCGATAATATACAGCACTGCCCAGCTGCGCTGAGAACCGATAATATACAGCACTGCCCAGCTGCGCAGAGAACCGATAATATACAGCACTGCCCAGCTGTGCAGAGAACCGATAATATACAGCACTGCCCAGCTGTGCAGACAACCGATAATATACAGCGCTTCCCAGCTGTGCAGAGAACCGATAATATACAGCACTGCCCAGCTGTGCAAAGAACCGATAATATACAGCACTGCCCAGCTGTGCAGAGAACCGATAATATACAGCACTGCCCAGCTGCGCAGAGAACCGATAATATACAGCACTGCCCAGCTGTGCAGAGAACCGATAATATACAGCACTGCCCAGCTGTGCAGGGAACCGATAATATACAGCACTGCCCAGCTGTGCAGAGAACCGATAATATACAGCACTGCCCAGCTGTGCAGGGAACCGATAATATACAGCACTGCCCAGCTGTGCAGGGAACCGATAATATACAGCACTGCCCAGCTGTGCAGAGAACCGATAATATACAGCACTGCCCAGCTGCGCTGAGAACCGATAATATACAGCACTGCCCAGCTGCGCAGAGAACCGATAATATACAGCACTGCCCAGCTGCGCAGAGAACCGATAATATACAGCACTGCCCAGCTGTGCAGGGAACCGATAATATACAGCACTGCCCAGCTGTGCAGAGAACCGATAATATACAGCACTGCCCCGCTGTGCAGGGAACCGATAATATACAGCACTGCCCAGCTGTGCAGAGAACCGATAATATACAGCACTGCCCAGCTGTGCAGAGAACCGATAATATACAGCACTGCCCAGCTGTGCAGAGAACCGATAATATACAGCGCTGCCCAGCTGTGCAGAGAACCGATAATATACAGCACTGCCCAGCTGTGCAGGGAACCGATAATATACAGCACTGCCCAGCTGTGCAGAGAACCGATAATATACAGCACTGCCCAGCTGTGCAGAGAACCGATAATATACAGCACTGCCCAGCTGTGCAGAGAACCGATAATATACAGCACTGCCCAGCTGCGCAGAGAACCGATAATATACAGCACTGCCCAGCTGTGCAGGGAACCGATAATATACAGCACTGCCCAGCTGTGCAGGGAACCGATAATATACAGCACTGCCCAGCTGTGCAGAGAACCGATAATATACAGCACTGCCCAGCTGTGCAGAGAACCGATAATATACAGCACTGCCCAGCTGTGCAGAGAACCGATAATATACAGCACTGCCCAGCTGTGCAGAGAACCGATAATATACAGCACTGCCCAGCTGTGCAGAGAACCGGTAATATACAGCGCTGCCCAGCTGTGCAGAGAACCGATAATATACAGCACTGCCCAGCTGCGCAGAGAACCGATAATATACAGCACTGCCCAGCTGTGCAGAGAACCGATAATATACAGCACTGCCCAGCTGCGCAAAGAACCGATAATATACAGCACTGCCCAGCTGTGCAGAGAACCGATAATATACAGCACTGCCCAGCTGTGCAGAGAACCGATAATATACAGCACTGCCCAGCTGCGCAGAGAACCGATAATATACAGCACTGCCCAGCTGCGCAGAGAACCGATAATATACAGCACTGCCCAGCACCGCAGAGAACCGATAATATACAGCACTGCCCAGCTGCGCAGAGAACCGATAATATACAGCACTGCCCAGCTGCGCAGAGAACCGATAATATACAGCACTGCCCAGCTGCGCAGAGAACCGATAATATACAGCACTGCCCAGCACCGCAGAGAACCGATAATATACAGCACTGCCCAGCTGCGCAGAGAACCGATAATATACAGCACTGCCCAGCTGTGCAGGGAACCGATAATATACAGCACTGCCCAGCTGTGCAGAGAACCGATAATATACAGCACTGCCCAGCTGTGCAGGGAACCGATAATATACAGCACTGCCCAGCTGTGCAGACAACCGATAATATACAGCACTGCCCAGCTGTGCAGAGAACCGATAATATACAGCACTGCCCAGCTGTGCAGAGAACCGATAATATACAGCACTGCCCAGCTGTGCAAAGAACCGATAATATACAGCACTGCCCAGCTGTGCAGAGAACCGATAATATACAGCACTGCCCAGCTGTGCAGAGAACCGATAATATACAGCACTGCCCAGCTGTGCAGAGAACCGATAATATACAGCACTGCCCAGCTGTGCAGGGAACCGATAATATACAGCACTGCCCAGCTGTGCAGGGAACCGATAATATACAGCACTGCCCAGCTGTGCAGGGAACCGATAATATACAGCACTGCCCAGCTGTGCAGAGAACCGATAATATACAGCACTGCCCAGCTGTGCAGACAACCGATAATATACAGCGCTTCCCAGCTGTGCAGAGAACCGATAATATACAGCACTGCCCAGCTGTGCAGAGAACCGATAATATACAGCACTGCCCAGCTGTGCAGAGAACCGATAATATACAGCACTGCCCAGCTGTGCAAAGAACCGATAATATACAGCACTGCCCAGCTGTGCAGAGAACCGATAATATACAGCACTGCCCAGCTGCGCAGAGAACCGATAATATACAGCACTGCCCAGCTGTGCAGAGAACCGATAATATACAGCACTGCCCAGCTGTGCAGGGAACCGATAATATACAGCACTGCCCAGCTGCGCAGAGAACCGATAATATACAGCACTGCCCAGCTGTGCAGAGAACCGATAATATACAGCACTGCCCAGCTGTGCAGAGAACCGATAATATACAGCACTGCCCAGCTGTGCAGAGAACCGATAATATACAGCACTGCCCAGCTGCGCAGAGAACCGATAATATACAGCACTGCCCAGCTGCGCAGAGAACCGATAATATACAGCACTGCCCAGCTGTGCAGGGAACCGATAATATACAGCACTGCCCAGCTGTGCAGGGAACCGATAATATACAGCACTGCCCAGCTGTGCAGAGAACCGATAATATACAGCACTGCCCAGCTGTGCAGAGAACCGATAATATACAGCACTGCCCAGCTGTGCAGAGAACCGATAATATACAGCACTGCCCAGCTGTGCAGAGAACCGGTAATATACAACACTGCCCAGCTGTGCAGAGAACCGATAATATACAGCACTGCCCAGCTGTGCAGAGAACCGATAATATACAGCACTGCCCAGCTGTGCAGAGAACCGATAATATACAGCACTGCCCAGCTGCGCAGAGAACCGATAATATACAGCACTGCCCAGCTGTGCAGAGAACCGATAATATACAGCACTGCCCAGCTGCGCAGAGAACCGATAATATACAGCACTGCCCAGCTGTGCAGAGAACCGGTAATATACAACACTGCCCAGCTGTGCAGAGAACCGATAATATACAGCACTGCCCAGCTGTGCAGAGAACCGATAATATACAGCACTGCCCAGCACCGCAGAGAACCGATAATATACAGCACTGCCCAGCTGCGCAGAGAACCGATAATATACAGCACTGCCCAGCTGTGCAGGGAACCGATAATATACAGCACTGCCCAGCTGCGCAGGGAACCGATAATATACAGCACTGCCCAGCTGCGCAGAGAACCGATAATATACAGCACTGCCCAGCACCGCAGAGAACCGATAATATACAGCACTGCCCAGCTGCGCAGAGAACCGATAATATACAGCACTGCCCAGCTGTGCAGGGAACCGATAATATACAGCACTGCCCAGCTGCGCAGGGAACCGATAATATACAGCACTGCCCAGCTGCGCTGAGAACCGATAATATACAGCACTGCCCAGCTGCGCAGAGAACCGATAATATACAGCACTGCCCAGCTGCGCAGAGAACCGATAATATACAGCACTGCCCAGCTGTGCAGGGAACCGATAATATACAGCACTGCCCAGCTGTGCAGAGAACCGATAATATACAGCACTGCCCCGCTGTGCAGGGAACCGATAATATACAGCACTGCCCAGCTGTGCAGAGAACCGATAATATACAGCACTGCCCAGCTGTGCAGAGAACCGATAATATACAGCACTGCCCAGCTGTGCAGAGAACCGATAATATACAGCGCTGCCCAGCTGTGCAGAGAACCGATAATATACAGCACTGCCCAGCTGTGCAGAGAACCGATAATATACAGCACTGCCCAGCTGTGCAGAGAACCGATAATATACAGCACTGCCCAGCTGTGCAGGGAACCGATAATATACAGCACTGCCCAGCTGCGCAGAGAACCGATAATATACAGCACTGCCCAGCTGTGCAGAGAACCGATAATATACAGCACTGCCCAGCTGTGCAGAGAACCGATAATATACAGCGCTGCCCAGCTGTGCAGGGAACCGATAATATACAGCGCTGCCCAGCTGTGCAGAGAACCGATAATATACAGCACTGCCCAGCTGCGCAGAGAACCGATAATATACAGCACTGCCCAGCTGTGCAGGGAACCGATAATATACAGCACTGCCCAGCTGTGCAGAGAACCGATAATATACAGCACTGCCCAGCTGTGCAGAGAACCGATAATATACAGCACTGCCCAGCTGTGCAGAGAACCGATAATATACAGCACTGCCCAGCTGTGCAGGGAACCGATAATATACAGCACTGCCCAGCTGCGCAGAGAACCGATAATATACAGCACTGCCCAGCTGTGCAGAGAACCGATAATATACAGCACTGCCCAGCTGTGCAGAGAACCGATAATATACAGCGCTGCCCAGCTGTGCAGGGAACCGATAATATACAGCGCTGCCCAGCTGTGCAGAGAACCGATAATATACAGCACTGCCCAGCTGCGCAGAGAACCGATAATATACAGCACTGCCCAGCTGTGCAGGGAACCGATAATATACAGCACTGCCCAGCTGTGCAGAGAACCGATAATATACAGCGCTGCCCAGCTGTGCAGGGAACCGATAATATACAGCGCTGCCCAGCTGCGCAGAGAACCGATAATATACAGCGCTGCCCAGCTGCGCAGAGAACCGATAATATACAGCGCTGCCCAGCTGCGCAGAGTACTCTACAAGCAGAAGTCTGTAACATCGAAACATACAATTTGATGGGAGAGGAGAACCACTTTCCCCACCTCACCAACCCATTTTCCTATCTGCTGCAAAACAGCCTCGGATCCCTGGCTTTCTTTCAAGGTTCAGGATAGCCGTCTGTCAACCTGGGGTCCGGCGCATAAAAGGGGCCCCAGGAGACTTTTACGTGTGACATAGTGACAGGAGGAACATGCCCATCGGGAGATAAAGTGACAGAAAGAGGAGCATACATTCCTCAGATAGTGCCACCTGGGCCCCTAGCACCCGGAAACTCCCAGACTGCACTGGAGCAGTTTCATGAATTTATAGAACAAGGCCAAGCCTGTAAGTACATAAAACGTAGGTAATTCAAAGACTACAGGAATTCCCATAGAGTGGGAGCTACTGGACTGAAAGTTATTTATAAGCAGACAGCAACAACACACGAAAGAAATAGAGCAGTACTTTTATCTCCCGTCCCTGGGAAAATGGACCGGATGGATCGGTCTCGCTTCTTCTTCTCCTCGGGGTTGGGGGGCAGCGGTTTCGAGCCATGGTTCAAGGTGCTGCAGTCTTTGAGGCCGGCCCCGATGAAAGTGCTGGTGTTCCTCATGGGCGGAGCTGGCGGCTTGTCTTCAATTTCCAGGGCATTATCGGACATCTTCGGCGGTCCCAGCTCTGCGGCTAGCGGGAGAGAGAACAGAGTCGCTGTTACCACGTGCAAGGGCGTTCGCCGGGTTCACCACGCACAGCTGCCAGGGGGAGAGCAACGCTGCGCGGCAGCCAAAGGGTTAAAGCCGGGGTGGCCAACTCCAGTCCTCAAGAGCGACCAACAGGTCAGGTTTTCAGGATCTCCCTGCTTCAGTACAGGGGGTGCAGTCTTCGACCGCCGCTGAGCCACCTGGACAGGTGCCGGGATATCCTGAAAACCTGACCCGTTGGTAGCTCGAGGATTGCGGTTTATTTTTTTAATAGTAGCTCGCATGGGGAAAGCGGCCCTGAGGCAGGGGTCACAGAGAAGTTACTTTTCATACCCAGTGTCTTAATTGAATTAGTACTCCAATGTTTGACCTGCCTCCGACCTCACAGTGATACTGTATAATGCACACTGTACGTGAATGGAACTATTCCTGCATGTGTGCGTGGAAGTGCATGTGTGCGTGGAAGTGCACGTGTGCGTGGAAGTGCACGTGGAAGTGCACGTGCGTGTGGAAGTGCGTGTGCGCGTGGAAGTGCGCGTGGAAGTGCGTGTGCGCGTGGAAGTGCGTGTGCGCGTGGAAGTGCGTGTGCGTGTGCGCGTGGAAGTGCGTGTGCGCGTGGAAGTGCGTGTGCGCGTGGAAGTGCGTGGGTAACATGAAAGTGGGAGAAGGAGCGGCTCAGTGAGTAAAGACACTGACTGGCACTGAGTTTGAGCAGCGGAACCTGTTTCCATTCCCGGTGTCGGCTCCTTGTGACCTTGGGCAAGTCACTTTATCTCCCTGTGCCTCAGGCACCAAAAACATAGAGTGTAAGCTCCACGGGGCAGGTCTGTGTCTGCAAAATGTCTCTGTAAAGTGCTGTGTAAAACTAGCAGCGCTATACAAGAACATGCTATTATTATTATTATTATTATTATTATTATTATTATTATTATTAATAAGTCCTGTCTGATCCAGAGTGATGAGATCAAAGTTGCGAGTTGCCGAACAATATTTTCTGTGAAACCTAAATCTATTGGCTCTTTTTTGGATGATTATATTTCACATTATGTTAAAATTATAATTTAACATACAGTGCATCAGAGTTAAAATGAATATATCCGAAAAGCAAGATTTTTTTTTTTTTTTTTTTTTTTTTAGTATAATCTCAGAATTACTACAGCAGTGGATTTCAACATCAGGGTTCGATTAAGAGTAACTTGGTTAGGTCGGATATTTTATCTTTCATGAAAACAACAGCAGTTTGCCCTCTTAATTTGCCGGTTCAAACATTAAAAACAAACAAAACATTAAAATGGATTCAGAAATTATTAAAGAGAATTTAAAATAAAAAAAACTTTGTTTGGTTTGGGGTACAGATAGCATCCTTAACCTGTATGCACATTCCACGGGCATTGAGCTCTGAGGTATAGGTCAATAAGGATCTAGAAATAGCCTTGAAGACTGTTTACAAAACGCAGAGAATGTGAAATACCGGTATATATCTGTCAAGTTATTTTGCAAACTTGGTGAGCGGAGACTTACGAGGTTTGATTTCTTCTAACTACTCTGTGTGTGCGAGATGGACGCGTGCGGGACAGACAAAGCCCTCGTAATATTTATTACATTTCCAAAGAAAGCAACCCCACCAAATGTTTGCTTTAAGAATGATTGAATACTTCCAGGAGTGCAGAATTACATTATGAACTGGTTTTCAAATTTTTCTTTGACACCAACGGTAATTATTAATTTGTGCACAATTAAATAAGACAGCCCCTCTATTAAACTGCATACAGTATATACATATAGACTGACACACAGTATTGCTTCCAGTTCAAACATTCAAGACTGTGGAAACATACCGGTATGTCAACAGGCTTTCCTTAAGGGTTAAAACAAATTCCAAAACAGTTACCATGTTATGTGAAACCAAGGCCAAAAAATGTCAAAACCACCTAGAGCAGAACATCTCTTTGTTAACTTCAAATCTCAGTTGCCCTCAGTGACGTGCATTAAATATTTGGACATATGGCTCAACCCCATGCTAACATTTTGTGTGTGGATTGATAGTCTGTCATTTAACAAGTGTCATTTTGGGGAACTCCTACAGAAACAACGAAGTGACTGTGTCTGAAGACGCAAAACCCAACCAGGCCCAGTGGTCACGCCACATTGACGCCGGTGACATTCTCTGTATGGTTCAGATGTCCAGTCTCAGTAAAACGGATACTATATCAGTGGTGCTCAACTCCAGTCCTCAAGAGCCCCCTCCCCCCCCAACAGGCCAGGTTTTAAAGGATATCCCTGCTTCAGCACAGGTGGCTCCATCAGTGATCAGAGTCAACGACTGAGCCACCTGTGCTGGAGGTGGGATATCCTTAAAACCGGACATGTTGGGTGCTCGAGTACAAAAATATCACCGGGCCTCCTGTGTGCAGGAACTTAGGGAGTTTCAGAAAAATATACAATCATCGTGAGAAAACCATCATATTAAGGATCTTGCAGCAGAGCTAACAATTGACCTTTAGCCCTTGCAGCCTGTTGTACCTGTAATGACGTGCACAACACAACAGGGTAAAAGTTCAAGATCCCAAGGAACTGCAACGATCATTCCATCTGGGTTTCCCCCGCTGCAAATCCCACAGATATTATTATGGGCGCCTTCCTAGTAAAAAGTCAGATGGCGTCAAAACGTAGAATACAAAAAAAATAAAATAAAAGTGATGCAGGAAACACCGCTCCAACAAGGGGAGCAAATATAGCAAGTGTGTAACTATAATGTGGACTTATCTAATCATCTAGTGGATTGCTTTATTGTAATGTAAGTATCGTCCACAAAAGGGTGATCTGAGTAATCATCAACATGCGGGGTGCAGAGGGTATGCTGAATTACCGCTCTGGATTTTAACAATGAAGGTGCTGACCCCCCCTTTTGCAACTCGTCAATTAAATTAGAGGTACTCAACACCAGTCCTCGTGCCCCCCCCCACCCCCCAACTTGTCAGGTGTTCAGGACACCCCAGCTGCAGCACTGGTGGTTCAATCAGAGGCTCAGTCGAAGACACCTGACAAGTTGGGGGGGGGGGGGGAGAGAGGGGGAGCTTGAGGACTGGAGATGAGCACCCCTGAATTGAATTACAAAAGCGCTCATTTGCATGTCATTGCCCAGAATCCTTTGCTGTGGTGGAAGTACAGTATGCGGTGAGATTGCGGGTAAGGCAGATTTGTGGCCATGTCTCTGACGTGTGAATATGTGACATGTTCTGCCATTGCCCATACTTTCTGCCAAACCTTAAAGAGGCAATCCAAGCAGCTCAACAAATGAGCTCTGGGGGAAAGGCGGGATTGCAGATTTAATGCCACTAGCAGCAGCACAAAACAGAACATGTTACAGGGTTAGAGGGTATGTCATGTAAGTCAGTCCTGAATCAGCCACTGCATCCTTAGTAGAGATCCCAAGACAGCCAGTAGTTCACATAACCTTAGTTCGGAGTGTGGTCCAACAAGTGAATACAATTTAACACTCGCAGCCTTCAATAAACTTCTTTTCAAAGCAACGCGTTGAAGGCCTGCTGGCAGCAGTGGGGTTAATGGACTGGTTAATATTGAAAAAAAAAAAACACCTTAGTCAAGTGTAGGGGTTCAAAGGTCAGGTCCCAGAATCCTCCTGCTGGAGAAGAGGCCCTTAGAGATTCCACCTCCGCCTGCAGGGTCTGTGTATGTGTCAGAGCCCTTGGGACAGCAGATGGTGGATACACATTGGGGGAGCGGGGGGAGGAGGGGGATTGTTGAGGATGGAGAGACCAATTTGCATTTAAATAGGTGACCAAGTGGTTGTGTCATTACTTGTAGCAGTAATCACCTGCTCTCTGAAATCCCAAAGGGGCAAAGGGTAGTGTCAGCAGTCTTTTAACTCCTCTATTGCTTTGTTCAGAGGACGATACAGCGGTTAAAGGCGCAGTCCCCAACCCGTCCAAGATTAAAACTAGTGGATTGGTGTCTATTTTGCAGAGAAGTATTTTAAATGATTTTTAAATGTTTATACCAATGTTTGTGCACCGTGTAACTTGGCGTTTAAAGGGACAATTTAACTTAGCAACTCAAATAATTGTAGTGCAATTCGCTTCCTTAGCCCGTGTCCATAGTTAGCGCAACGGCGCAGCCGTTTTTTTCACGAGAAAATCTTGATTTTGTTGTGCAATGGCCGGGTCTCGTGCACAGTTCAGCCAATGAGGGCGAACCGCTCACGTGATGTCACGGGCACACCCCCAAACATCGAATTAGAGCTGGCTTGGTCGCGTCTCCTCCTCCAGGCCCCAAAGGCCACGGATCGCCTGTGCAGTCACGCGCTCCCCTACTATGTACAAGGCCTTAGAAAGATTCAGGCACTCTTAAAGTGACACATAAGGCCACAATTATACACTGCGTTAGCGCACGTCCGCGCTCATCGTATCGTGGGCGCCTCCCGCCCGAGCAACGTGTTAATTGTGAGGAAAGCGATTGGGGAGGCGTGGCGGACGCGTCACGAGGCTGGTTCGCCTTGATTGGCTGAACCGCCCGACGTGACGCGGCCGTCGCTTGAAAAGACGAAATTATTTGTCTTTTCAAAAGGCGCTCGCGCCGTCGCGCGCACTTGGGGCGGCTTCATGGGCATTCAGCAATTTGCGGTTGTGGCGTGAGAGCCAGCGCGCGCCGTTTAATCGCGTCCATACTTATGTCTGTCTTGTGAAGAGCGACAATGAATCAGCTCTTGGCGGGAACACAAACCAAGTATAATCAGTTGCTTCTGTGTCTGTTCGACTAACGAGGGCACCATAATCACTTTGTAAACAAAATAACAAAGCTCTCCTAGCAATGTTAATGGCTGTATAAAAAGGTTTTTGACCCTGAAAAATCTTAAGTGCAAAATTTAAAATACTCGTCATAAATATATCGTTGTTTGAGCATAAAATTTTTTTTTTAATGAAAATAGGCTTACTAATGAAAGAATTCTAAGGCCTCATTAAAGACGCCTAATCAGAACTTGTCATATCAAAATACCTTCCTTTTTAAATACAGCATTTTTCCTGTCAAAGAACATTTAATCGCCTTTTCCTCAGTACTCAGAGAATGTAGATACTGACTTTTACAGCTACGACGACGATATATATGTAAATAAATGGTGTCCAGCAGCTACATTTAACCTACTTACATTGCCACTTCGTTCACTTTCACCCTACATTGGACTGCCCTTTAAGGTGGGTTTTACAACCCTGTCTGCTCAACCATTTTCTTTATTATAGGCCCTTACATAAAGGGTGCTTGGTTGTGGAGGGGACAGGAAAAACTGCCAACCTTACTAATGACCCAGGAAGACTGACAATCAAATGACCATTCGAAGCCCTCGTTGCAAAGTAAAACACAAACATTTCATTTGCAGACGTTTAAACAACAAAAAAAAAAAAAAAGAAGGTTTAAAATACTTGCGTGTCTGATTTTTTTAAAACCATCAGTCACCTGGTTTTAACCTACTTTAATGAACCGGTAATTAACCCTGAAAGGTACCAGGTGGTTAGTGGCAAATGGCTACCCTTGGTCCCGATACGATCATGGGAAGTCAGAGGAGATGTGTGTCCCTTTCCTAGAAATGAGCCAAGAAGAGTGATGGCGTCCAGTGGAGTCACATGAGCTGAAGAAGAAAAAAAAACAAATGGTCGGAGGTGGCCACTTGTCTTCGTACTCTGGTGCTGGCTCGGAGGGAACCAAACACCAGGAAAACTTGTATACAGAAGGAGGTCTGCGGCGCACAAGAACACAAGCTGAAGTTAACGTCATTAGGTCACCACTACGGTTAATACATCGAATTGATTCTATGTAGAACTGACCCTTCTGGGCTCCTGTAGGCATCCAGTGCTGCTGGCAATGAAACAGGTTGCAATACATTCCATGCCTCGCTAATAAGAACTACCTGAAACTGCAGAGCAGGCTTTATCCTGAAACCGTCTCGGCGATGGCTTAAGAAGTGAAGATTTTGAACGAGTGATGAGTGGCTCCGCTGATTCTGCACTTCCTTGTCACAGGCTTCGTTGGAGAACAAGTGAAACGCAGCGGGCAAAAAAAAAAAAATCTCTATGGCAACATGGATATGGAAGCCAAAAAAGTGACATACTGTGTACCCAATACTGGGTGTTTCACAACCCAGAATCCAGCTTAACCACAGTAGGACATGTGACACTGTTCCAGCTCTACTAAACATGTGTATCCACAGTATGTGAGAATCAGGGTGAAAGGGGAAGTCTCTCCTAGAAGGAAGGAGAAGTGGCATGTATATAATATGTTCAATATGCTGACTGGCACTTTTTTTTTAATGCTTTTAACCAAGATTTTCATGGTAATCGCGTGCCTCGGGGACAGGGCGGGGAGGCTTTCCATTCTTAGCCAGCGTCTCGTGGTAATAAGACTGGGCCCGCAACGCTACAACAGGTACATGGCTCTTTCTGCTCTTAGCTTGCAAAGGCATTATGAAAGCATTAGTCAGGCAGAGAAACAGAAGTGGCTGGTCTGGGTTTCCAGGGAAAGGCAGCACGTTTATTTCTCACAAGACACAGATAAGTAAATTACCTTAAGAGCGATTCAATTTTACAACAGAAGCCAATTACACCAAGTTGTTTAAAAAGTGCTTTTTGACCCGTTCTGTTGCACTGCCCATTTAAAAAGGAGCAATTAAAGCCGGCATTTTTTTTTTTTTACACAGGATTGAAGCAGGGGATCTCCAGAGCTGAACCCCATTAATTTCAGCTCCGGAGACTCTCTGCTTCCATATACACTTGCCTCCGAAGGAGGTGCCTGTATCCCTCTGCAAGTTTAAAGCTCCCGCGTCCCGCAGACCAATAGGAAGCTGCTGTCCGGCTTTCCTGCCTCTCACCTGTCTCCCCTACAATCTATCCTAAACGCTGCTGTCCGGCCTTCCTGCCTCTCACCTGTCTCCCCTACAATCTATCCTAAACGCTGCTGTCCGGCCTTCCTGCCTCTCACCTGTCTCCCCTACAATCTATCCTAAACGCTGCTGTCCGGCCTTCCTGCCTCTCACCTGTCTCCCCTACAATCTATCCTAAACGCTGCTGTCCGGCCTTCCTGCCTCTCACCTGTCTCCCCTACAATCTATCCTAAACGCTGCTGTCCGGCCTTCCTGCCTCTCACCTGTCTCCCCTACAATCTATCCTAAACGCTGCTTTTAAAGCTTTACACTCTTCTGCCCCTCCTTATATCTCAGCCCTAATTTCTCGCTATGCACCATCCCGACTCTTGCGTTCTTCTCAAGGATTACTTCTTTCTACCCCCTTTGTATCTAAAGCCCTCTCCCGCCTTAAACCTTTTTAACTTTCTGCCCCGCACCTCTGGAATGCCCTTCCCCTCAGTACCCGACTAGCACCCTCTCTATCCACCTTTAAGACCCACCTTAAGACACATCTGCTTAAATAAGCATATGAATAGCACTGGATAATACTGACACATGATACATAAGCTTGGCCCCCTGCAGACGCACTTACTAGAACTCCCTCCTACTGTCTCTGCACGTTTTCCCTACCTACCAATTAGATTGTAAGCTCCTCGGGGCAGGGACTCCTCTTCCTTAATGTTACTTTTATGTCTGAAGCACTTATTCCCATGACCTGTTATTTATATTATTTGTTATTTATATGATATGTATTACTACTGTGAAGCTCTATGTACATTTATGCCGCTATATACTGTAAATAAAGACATACAATACAACGGATGATGCCACGTCTTCCTATTGGCCTATGGAGGTATCTCAGGAAGCAAGAGGTCTCTCCAGAGCTGAAATTAACGGGGTTCAGCTCCGGAAAACTCTCTGCTTCCAACCTATGGTAAAAAAAAAATTAAAAATCACAAACAAAAAGATTGCCCGCTGGCATTGCCCCTAAGATGTGACCGGTAACCACTGAGAGTGGAGGTTGGAAGGTGAACTAGCATCAAAATGATGGCAAAAAAAGTTACACATTTTAACCCTTTCAGTGCCCTGTGACAGTCACCATGTCATGAGGTCTGGCACTCCTGTGGCCCTTGTAACAGCGTGGCTACGTCATGGGCTTTATGCTGGTTTCTCAGGCGAAGCCATTCCAACGAAGCCTCGGCCTGACCGAAACAGAAGTGGCGACTCTGCAGTGCAAATCGCGGAGGTCCCGGGGGTGGGGGGGGGGGGGGTATCTGGTGTTGCCAGACCTGCGGCAGCGAAAAGGTTGACCAGAAACATGAAGGTCGTAGACGCTCCTGGATTTCAGCAACAGATCAGGTGCCAATCCTGCAAGCATCACACAGAACGTTTATTTTGCTAAACCTGGCGGGACACCTTAAAAATCGGATCTCGTTTTAATACACCGTCCCATCCTGTATTGTATCTTTCATTGTGTGCTTGGTCTCGTTTATAATCAGCGGTCACAATCCTAGTAGCACTCCTTTTGACACAAATGCGGTATATAATCGGGGTTGTGTGTGTTAGGTCTCATTTACAACCTTACATGTTTTCTTTTTTCTGAAACTGCGAAAAGCGCTATTTAAATAAAATTATTATTATTATTATTATGGCATTTGGCTCAAACAACCAGTACAAGCCGAGTGCGTGTTCACGTGATCAGTCCGTTCCGGGCGCAGGAAACACAGAGTACAGAACGCAGCATGGATCCGGTGACGCAGATTTACATGGGCAAACTGGTTCAAGTCAAATTTGCTCCGAGAGGGGTCTGCAAAGGGTTAAACCATAGTAATTTGCCCTTCATAACAAAATAGCTACGTTTTATCCTAATTATGTGCTGCGTGGTGAAAGTCACAGTGGGTGCTGGGCTCTTGGTAATAGGTTGGGAGTAAAAAAAAGTTGCAATACCGCATAGGCAGATTACATTTTTTTATTTTTGAAAGCAAATTAACAGTATAATTTGCTTCTTAAGCTAATACAACCGCGCTAAACGCAACTTTTTTTTTCCTTTCTGGAAATTCATTTGACAAATTGCTATTTTTAGGGGCCTGTGTGTCAACCCGGTGTTTTCTTTCCCCCTTATCCATATCAGCATTAGCGTATAAGGGTTCCATGTAAAAATGGATTTTGCGCAAAAAGGCGACACTGCTCATTTGCATGTCATTTCCTAGAATCCCTTGCTGCAGTGGAAACACTGATAATGGTGAAAGGTAGGGTTTCAAACCTGTCGGAGAGGAGCGATCTGTGCTGAAGTTGGGATAGCCTGACCTGTTCGGGAGGGGGGGGGGGGGTGCTTGAGGACAGGAGTTAAGCCCCGCTGGTCTGTACCCCGACACTTGAGGGACCTGCGCTGGGAATGTATAGGTTTTCTGTTTAGCTCCTTGTTATTTGTATAAAACAGTCTGACCCCCGTCTACCACATGTAATGATGCAATCCTTTCTTCTGCAACAAGTACTGGACGGCTTAAGTTATTACAAGCTGTGTCTGAGCTCTAACTGAACATATTACTTTTAAACAGGTTGCCCTCAATTTGGGACATGTTTTGCCAACTTGGGATTTTGTTAAATTTGCATATTTTTCCAGTAAAACATGAAACCAAGGACTGCTTGGGTGTGAACCCTTACTGAATACTGGTGGGTGCAGCGTAATTATGGGAGAGCCAATTTATAGTGCCCTGTGGGGAGGGGGACAATTGTACAGTCAGGTGTATACGCTCCAACTGTACCTATTTAGCAGGCACACTACGTATTTGGGATCCTGTATGAACAGCTGCACCTACTAATAAAGAGAGAGCTTGCGTGGGAAAACTGCATAGATAAGGGGACTTCCATAGAAATTGCTTGGAAGTACTTTAACCCAGCATGGGTGGGGTAACTGCAGTGGTACCTGTGTGTGCAAAATGTTGGCGGGTTTGCAGTTAACTCCTTGCACACGTGGATACACACACGTGTAAGTGTGAACGTGGCAATGCTTATGGATCTCTTAAAAAAAAAAAAAAAAAGTCTGACCTTTTCAATTCCCCAGAGTTCCCCCTCAAAGGGCGCTCACGTTTTTAATGGCCAATTGCAGGCAGTTTTCGGCCAAAAATTCCCCATCGGGCACTTTGGCGGATACAGAATAAACCTGCAAGCAGTGTGCACAGTTCTGAGTGTTTACATAGTCGCACGCGGGGGTCCAGTGAGGACGTTTTGCCCTTGTATTTAATGACTGTTGCAGGGCTCCAAATAACACGATCGTGATAAACACAACCAAACATCGTGCACCCAGAACGTCTCTAATCTATAACGGTGGTAATCTTATACAAAGTATGACCTTCCTACCGTCTCTGTACGTTCCTCCTACCTACCAATTACATTGTAAACTCCCCGGAGCAGGGACTCCTCTTCCGAAATGTTACTTTTAGTCTGAAGCACTTATTCCCATGACCTGTTCTTTGTATTTGTTATTTATATGATTACTAGCTGATAGACCCGGCGTTGCCCGGAATGTGAATGGATAAAATAAAAAATAATGTTGTTTGTAATAAAAAGTATATGAATGAAATAGAATGAAAAGAAAGATTAATATATAAAATTTGTAAAAATATTTTATTGTCGTTGATGAAGAATAAAAACTGGTATATACATTTGTAATAAACATATGTAAGATTCCATGTGATAATAATTGGTATAGTAATAAATGATTGTTGTTATGAAATGCAAGGGTGTGGGTGGGGGTGTGCTAAGAGAAAGGGTGGGTGGGGGTGTGGGAAGAGGAAGGGTGGGTGGGTGGGGGTGTGGGAAGAGGAAGGGTGGGTGGGTGGGGGTGTGGGAACATAAATGAAGGGTGGGTGGGAAGAGGAAGGGGGTGGGTGGGTGTGGTGTGGTGGTGTGGGAAGAGTAAGGGTGGGTGGGTGTGAAGAGTAAGGCTGGGTGGGTGTGAAGAGCAAGGGTGGGTGGGTGGGGGTGTGTGAAGAGCAAGGGTGGGTGGGTGGGGGGGTGTGAAGAGCAAAGGTGGGTGTGTGGGGGATGTGGGAAGAGTAAGGGTGGGTGGGTGGGGATGTGGGAAGAGTAAGGGTGGGTGGGTGGGGATGTGTGAAGAGTAAGGGTGGGTGGGTGGGGGTGTGTGAAGAGTAAGGGTGCTTGGGTGGGGGGGTGTGAAGAGGAAGGGTGGTTGGGTGGGGGTGTGGGAACATAAATGAAGGGTGGGTGTGTGGGAAGAGGAAGGGTGAGTGGGTGTGTGGGAAGAGGAAGGGTGGGTGGGTGTGTGGGAAGAGGAAGGGTGGGTGGGAAGAGGAAGGGTGGGTGGGTGTGTGGGAAAAGGAAGGGAGGGTGGGAAGAGGAAGGGTGGGTGGGTGTGTGGGAAGAGGAAGGGTGGGTGGGTGTGTGGGAAGAGGAAGGGTGGGTGGGTGTGTGGGAAGAGGAAGGGTGGGTGGGTGTGTGGGAAGAGGAAGGGTGGGTGGGTGTGTGGGAAGAGGAAGGGTGTGTGGGAAGAGGAAGGGTGGGTGGGTGTGTGGGAAGAGGAAGGGTGTGTGGAAGAGGAAGGGTGGGTGTGTGGGAAGAGGAAGGGTGTGTGGGAAGAGGAAGGGTGGGTGGGTGGGTGTGTGGGAAGAGGAAGGGTGGGTGGGTGGGTGTGTGGGAAGAGGAAGGGTGGGTGGGTGGGTGTGTGGGAAGAGGAAGGGTGGGTGGGTGGGTGTGTGGGAAGAGGAAGGGTGGGTGGGTGGGTGTGTGGGAAGAGGAAGGGTGGGTGGGTGTGTGGAAGAGGAAGGGGGGTGGTGTGGGAAGAGGAAGGGGTGGGTGGGGTGTGGGAAGAGGAAGGTGTGTGGGAAGAGGAAGGGTGGGTGTGTGGGAAGAGGAAGGGTGGGTGGGTGGGTGTGTGGGAAGAGGAAGGGTGGGTGGGTGGGTGTGTGGGAAGAGGAAGGGTGGGTGGGTGGGTGTGTGGGAAGAGGAAGGGTGGGTGGGTGGGTGTGTGGGAAGAGGAAGGGTGGGTGGGTGGGTGTGTGGGAAGAGGAAGGGTGGGTGGGTGGGTGTGGGAAGAGGAAGGGTGTGGGTGGAGGGTGGTGTGTGGGAAGAGGAAGGGTGGGTGTGTGGGAAGAGGAAGGGTGTGTGGGAAGAGGAAGGGTGGGTGGGTGGGTGTGTGGGAAGAGGAAGGGGTGGTGGGTGTGTGGGAAGAGGAAGGGGGTGTGTGGAAGAGGAAGGGTGGGTGTGTGGGAAGAGGAAGGGTGGGTGGGTGGGGTGTGGGAAGAGGAAGGGTGTGGGTGGGAAGGGTGGGTGTGTGGGAAGAGGAAGGGTGGGTGGGTGTGGGAAGAGGGTGGGTGGGTGTGTGGGAAGTGGAGGGTGGGTGGGTGTGTGGGAAGAGGAAGGGTGGGTGGGGTGGGGTTGTGGGGGTGGGGGGTGGGTGGGTTGTGTTGGGGGGTGGGGGGGTGGTGGTGGGTGGGGTGGTGGGGGGTGGGGGTTGTGGAAGGGTGGGGGGTGGGTGGGTGGGGGTTGTGGGAGGGGGGGTGGGTGGGGTTGTGGGTTGGTGGGGGGGGTGTGGGTGGGTGGGGGGGGGTTGTGGGTTGGGGGGGGGGTTGGTGGGGGGGGGGGGGGGGGGGTGTGTTGGGGGGGGGGGGGTGGGTTGGTTGGGGGGGGGGGGGGGTGGTGGGTGTGGGGGGGGGGGGGGGGGGGGTGGTGGTTGGTGGGGGGGGGTGGGGGGGGGTTGTGTTGGGGGGGGGGGGGGGGGGGGTTGTGTTGGGGGGGGGGGGGGGGGGGGGTTGTGGTTGGGGGGGGGGGGGGGGTGGGTTTGTTGGGGGGGGGGGGGTGGGGTTGGTTGTGGGGGGTGGGGGGGGGGGTGGGGGGGGTTGGTTGGGGGGGGGGGGGGGGGTTGTGTTGGGGGGGGGGGGGGGGGGGGGGGGTGGGTTGGGGGGGGGGGGGGGGGGGGGGGGGTTGGTTGGGGGGGGGGGGGGTGGGGGGGGGGGGGTTGTGTTGGGGGGGGGGGGGGGGGGGGGGTTTGTTGGGGGGGGGGGGGGGTTGGGGGGGGGGGGGGGGGGTTTGGTTGGGGGGGGGGGGGGGGGGGGTGGTTGGGGGGGGGGGGGGGGTGTGGTTGGGGGGGGGGGGGGGGGGGGTTGTGGTGGTGGGGGGGGGGGGGGGTTGTGGTTGGGGGGGGGGGGGGGGGGGGTTGTTGGGGGGGGGGGGGGGGGTTGGTTGGGGGGGGGGGGGGGGGGTTTGGGGGGGGGGGGGGGGGTTGGGTTGGGGGGGGGGGGGGGGGGGGGGGGGGGGGGGGTTGTGTTGGGGGGGGGGGGGGGGTTGGGGGGGGGGGGGGGGGGTTGTTGGGGGGGGGGGGGGGGGGGGGTTGTGTTGGGGGGGGGGGGGGGTTGGTTGGGGGGGGGGGGGGGGGGGGGTTTGGTTGGGGGGGGGGGGGGGGGGGGGGGTTTTTGGGGGGGGGGGGGGGGGGGTTTGTTGGGGGGGGGGGGGGGGGGGTTGGGTTGGGGGGGGGGGGGGGGGGTTTGGTTGGGGGGGGGGGGGGGGGGGTTGTGGGGGGGGGGGGGGGGGGGGTTGTTGGGGGGGGGGGGGGGGGGGGGGGTTTGTTGGGGGGGGGGGGGGGGGGGGGGTTGGTTGGGGGGGGGGGGGGGGGGGTTTGGGGTTGGGGGGGGGGGGGGGGGGGGGGGGGGGGTTTTTGGGGGGGGGGGGGGGGGGGGGTTTGGGTTGGGGGGGGGGGGGGGGGGGGGGTTGTTGGGGGGGGGGGGGGGGGGGGTTGTTGGGGGGGGGGGGGGGGGGTTGTGTTGGGGGGGGGGGGGGGGTTGGTTGGGGGGGGGGTGGGGGGGGGGGGTTTGTTGGGGGGGGGGGGGGG